>NW_022757468.1:15987-18043 GCF_011630105.1 Anneissia japonica
TATTTTACTATTACACACGTGTGTTTGAAACTAAATATAAGCATTTTCATCATGGTTTTATTTATTACAATCATAGGCCTAATCTTCTTTCTCAAGTTTGGGACTATTATGTTTTTAAATAACTTAGAAGGCAAAGGAGGGCAAGCACAAGCCTTAACCCTAACAAATGCGCGCGAAGCGTGCGACAAATTTTTGTGTTGTTAATTCTAATTTCGTCGCAATTGATCAAAACTCCCTATTGGATCCATCAAATCAGCAGACATTTTCATATGTGTTACTGAAACAAATTACCACACAACATTCGTCTTTCATGTTGAAAACTATTGTTTTTCTTGCGATTAGGAATTGACTAGTACTAGATGCCAACATCATTCGAGCACATATGAATACTGTAAAACCAGAAACTTTCGTGGAACAAAATTTTCGCGAATTGATAATTTCGGCCGTTTTCGCGACATTAAACTTTCGCGAATCGCAAAAGGCCTAAATTTTATTTATGAGAGGAATACCATACAATAGCTGAAAATATCGTATTGCGAGTTCTAGGCCTAGGTTAGATAGGCCTACAGCCACTGTCTAGGCTATAGTTGGGTGTCGCTCAATCCGTACCCATACCAACCCGTACCCACTTTGGTTAAACCGTACCCAAATTTAGGTCAATCCGTACCCACGTTTGGTCAATCCGTACCCACGTCATTTTGGTCGAACCGTACCCAAAAGATATTTGTATCTGTACGATCTCGTGCGGTCTAAGATTGTCGTTGCCGCTAATATTAAGGTAAGTTTTTTCTCTGGGCCTTTTTTAAATCTTTTCTCATAATTTTCAATTAATTTTAATTTTCTCTGCTTCGTTTTGTTTTCCTCTAGGCCTATTCTTTATTCGTGTTCTTTTTTTCTGTTTTCTCATGATTTTCAATTTTATTTTCATTAATTTTCTCTGGTTTTAATTTTTTCTTTTTTTTTTGTCTTAGGCCTATTCTTTATTTCTTTATTATATATTTACTTATTTTATGATATATATATATATATATATATTCTTTATTATATTATTTATTATTTATATATATATATATACATATATGCATACATATACATATACATATATATATATATATACATATATATACATTATATTTATTATATATATATATAATATATATGTATGCTTTATTATATTATTTATATATATACATACATATATACACATATACATATATGTAAATAAATAAATAAATAAAAAATAAATAAATAAGAACACCGAACCTGGGCAAAATTTTACTGGTATAACACAAACAGTTATAAATGTATTTTTAAATGTATCAGGCCTAGTAATCAAATACTAATAAGCCTAGTGTCATTCATAATAAAGGTCGGACATGATTATACATATATAAAACGGACGTGTTGCATGTTAATAAGGGAAAGTGGCGCTGTTCATACGGTCGACACTGCTCGCTCGCTTTTCTCAATTTGGATGGAAAGTTAAATAAAAAAAAAACCGGCCAGATTATTATTTGCCTACGCTTCCGCATCTTGCAACAACCACACTACCAACGGAACTCTATGTAGGAACTACAAATAGTAAACCCCACCCACCCCACCATGAAATCCATAGCAAAGGTGGTCTACACTTGACCAGCGGTCCGATATCCAAGCTAGTGTAATATTCAGCATGATAATTACCTATATACATATAGTCTACAAGAGTATTTGCTTCATTTCTGTTTTGTTTTTTGTTAACTGATGATGGGTTGAAGGTAACCCGAAACATGTCTGCCATTAAATCTTTTGTGTTATTTTTAAAATGCGTTGTATTTTTTGTCAACTTACGTCCATTTGGTTCTATTATCAAGGATTTCAGTTCAAGAAGATTACCAGTTTCTTTATTAAGGAAATATGAAAATATTACTCGTCTCTTATACACATCTAGATGTGTATAAGAGACAGCACAATTGCTATGCAATAGAATAAATGAACAAAAGCACTCAAAATTCACATGGATAATAGCTTCAAAAAGTTACCTAAAATTGTTTTACGATCGCATGATGACGTCATC
>NW_022757468.1:18180-18931 GCF_011630105.1 Anneissia japonica
TGCTATGCAGAGCGGTATAATAATAATAATAATAATAATAATAGTATAATACTTATAACAGGGAACTTGTAATTTCACTCTACATGCTGTTTCATGCACTAGGCAATTTTCAGGAGTGAAGGGAATTTCAAATTTGACGTGTATATATAGAGTTGGGCCGGTGTAGATGCAAATTAGGTATATGTGTTTTTGAGTAGGAATTTGGCACGGTGTCTGCATTTTGAAAGGTTCGTGCCTTTTGTTCAAAGTAGATTGTTTGTCTGCATAAATTATATGAAACTTTTCTGCATTGCATAGATTGCATCGCTTTGTTTTGGGTGAGTAGGATGCAAAAGTAAATCTCCTCTTCAATCAATAAAAGAATATCAAGCAACTCCGATTCAGAGGCAAATTTTCAAAAGGCCGCCCCTGACTACCATCATATGGTACAACCCACCTTTCAGCAAAAACGTCAAAACAAACATCGGCAGAACTTTCCTTAACCTAGTCAAAAAGCACTTCCCCAAAGACAGCACCTTGCACAAATTGTTCAACAAGAACAACGTAAAAATAGCTACAGTTGCACAAGAAACATGGGCAGCTTCATCAAAGCCCACAACAACCACCTTCTCCACACCAAACAACAAGAACCGACCAAGCTATGCAACTGTCGGATTAAAGAAGATTGCCCACTCTCGGGAAACTGCCTCACCTCCTCAATTATTATTATTATTATTATTATTATTATTATTATTATTATTATTATTATTAT
>NW_022757468.1:19044-19641 GCF_011630105.1 Anneissia japonica
ACTTCAATCAACGCGTCACGTGAAGCGTGACTGTTGGTGTCAGCCTAGGACCCTAGGGACAGAGTGTACTCATTTTCCTAATGAGTACACTCTGCATCAAGTGTTGGATATTTGGTTTTATGTGGTTAAGTGATTGTTCATGTTTCTGTCGATTGTTTTCTGATTGTGATGTGCCACTGTAACAAAAGTGATTCCGTATAAAAAATAAAACTTTCACTGTTCCCTGCTGAATTTATACTGGTGAGCCGTAAGGGAACAAGACACTTCGAGCGAATGCCAGTTCGAGCGGAATTTATTTGAGCGGATGCTAGTTAGAGCGGAGAAAAGATTTTAACTTGTGCCAACAACAGCCTGCGCGAGTTATGTACGAATTACTTTAAAATTTCCTATTTTGAGCTAAAAATCTGCATTTAGCCGAGGCTCATGTTTTGCCTGGGAGCCAGGCACTGGCGTATCTGAGGGTGGGGGGCATCCCCCTTCCAAAAATTACTCGCCTGGCGCCCCCCCCCCCCAGTCTCCCCTCCAAAAGAAATCAATTGCAAGTAGTTAAAAATCACCTAAAATCTTATTTTACTCAACTGCAGTGGCGTATCTATA
>NW_022757468.1:19738-20894 GCF_011630105.1 Anneissia japonica
ACGCCACTTGGATACGCCACTGCCCTACTTCTCCTTCGCGCCCCAATCAGCACCCTATTTCAAGACTTCTAGATACGCCACTGGAGCCAGGGGAAAAGCCCCGGTGGGTCGCGGGGGAGAAGCCTGAAAACCTTATGTATATATAAAAAAGTCGTAATTGATTTATATGGTTAACAATTTACAATTAAACATACCTACGTTCATAAAAAAAATGTTTAGTCATTGTTATTCTTTCCACGTGCTAAGTTTGAAAAAAGTGGGTTTTGAACTATATAGACGAATGGTTGAATAGTGGAGAAAATTGGTATGATGTAGTGGTTGGAGGATCCAGAATTTTTCAAACGGCGGGGTGGGGGCACAACAGTTTTAGAATAGTTAAAATGAGTAGCACATAACATTAATATATGCATTGACATCTTTAAAATTTAGTGTCAAGACGAGGGGGCACGTGCCTCCCCGTGTCCCCTACACGTCACTGGATCCGCCCCTGTGTCACTACTACACCTATGATTTGTGCACCTTCTGATATCATATATGTAAAAATAATTTAAATTTCTATGGTGAATAAAACTTACGTTTACAGTTACTCCCATTTACAAATATAGGCCTAAATCGTAAATCTACAAATACTTTTACAAAACTATATAATTCAACTAACTGGAGACAAAAACCGTGAATTCTACGTGCGAAATTATAGTTTTAAAATATGGCCTAGTGCTTTCTAGCGGCCATCTTTTAGTCGGATTTGCCAAGACTGTAATTCAAACATGGAATAATTATCAAATAGTACCAAAAACATTTCAGAACTTTAGGGCACAGAGCATTTTTTGCATTTAAAACAAACAATACAAAAATAGGGCGACCCAGGAGTAA
Source organism: Anneissia japonica (assembly GCF_011630105.1). NCBI lineage: Eukaryota > Metazoa > Echinodermata > Crinoidea > Comatulida > Comatulidae > Anneissia > Anneissia japonica. Next base: position 20,612 of record NW_022757468.1, read on the forward strand.
TTCACCTAATACATATGCATTAACTTGTAGGCTTCGTACGCTGCAATCGTGGAAGAAGAGGATTTGCAGCAGCAGTGGAGTTAAAGTATATTATTTTAGTAACGTAAACGTATCTTATCAATAATATGTTTGTTTACAGCTCGTAATTTCTTCTCTGGTAAGTTCTCATTCGTTATGTGCTAAAAGTACCTGGAAAATAGGTCATAAATAATCCTTAGGAGTGGTTCAGAGAAACTAAATCAACTCGAATGCGAATGCTTATTACTGTAGTAGGCTTAAGGCT
>NW_022757468.1:21704-36739 GCF_011630105.1 Anneissia japonica
TCTCGGAAAGACGTCTTTCCGAGATAAATTATCTCGGAAAGACGTCTTAATAAGTGTTTATTCCATGTTTCCAAGATAATTATCTTGGAAACTCGGAAACTCGGAAGGTCACTTTAAGCTTCCGTAGATTTTGGCTTATGTGGACTACATTTGGCAAGTAATTATGAGGCCAAAATCAGTCAGTCGATTTTTGCGCCGGACCAAATTTTTCCTGACAAGCCTATACTTACTAAGTATAGGCCTAGAATTTACGAATTTTTTTAGCTCAACATCGGAATTTAAGGTTGGAATATTTATTCAACAATTGTAATACATTCTATTAAGTTTATACACATTTAATAAAATCCACAAAATAATTTAAAATACAATTTTTTAAATGTTGAAATGTTCACGAACATGCTCCAATTTGTGGGGATTCCCCATTTAGGCCTAGGCCCTAGATCTGTATTACATCGTCGTCGGCGATTTTAGACCTTGAAATACCGACAATTCTTGCTGTTTATTGTTCATTATCATCTTTAAAAAAGTTGAGTTTATCAGTGGACCTACTGGTTATCAGTGGACCTACTGGTTTTCGGAAAGCGCTCCGTACGACTGAGCCTAATGTCCACATTGCGACGATCAATTACCAGAAGTGTTACAGAAAACAACTTAAGACTGAACTGGATCTGAAATTTCTAAACCAATGCAGAGACACCAACGTATATCCAAAATTTGTTTAATGGCGAAATTTGAAATCAGCTCGAACCAAGCTCCGTAACAAGTATCATCGAAGCATTCTACGAGATGAAATCAAAGAAAAACATGCTACTCTTAAGGTAACCAACCAAAATCTATCTGAATCTGAACAAAATCTTATGCATTCTACAACCTGGATACGCGCCTTGATCATTAAGAATCACATACAAATCCTTGTTAGAAGAGAAATCACTAAAGTTACTCTACGTCACAAGAAGAAATTGAACAAACTTCTACGTGAATATTCAATTATCAATGGTAGAACTATGTAATCACATTATTACTAATCTAACCAATGATCTTCTCACCAAGGAGGAAGAATCTGTCCTGATATTTGGAATCAAACATGGACTAGCTACAAGACCTAAAGAATCTGACATGTTTGTTTATGCTGAATCCATTTGGAATCAACTTAACACTGCTGATGCTTTACCAAAGTCTTTTATAAAATGGGAGAAAGTGAAAAATTCCATCCGAGCCATGACATGTAATTTTCTCGACTTCGACAATAAAAACCTTGTCAGCGATGCAAAGCGAATCAAAGTTCTTAAAAGACTCAGAGACAAATATATCATATTGAGACCTGACAAAGGAAATGGTATAGTATTACTCAAGAAAAACGATTATATTGCTTCTATGACAACCTTATTTTCGGACACAAGAAAATTCACAAAAATATCTGATTGCCGACTAACTTACACAACTCAACTCTCTTCAAGCGTACTCCGAACACTAATGGCTACATTATTGACTATTTCTCATTGGTTAATTTTCTGTAACCCCTCTGGAATATATGTTTGTAATGTTGGAATCTTTATTCATCCCTGATGAGATCTAAAAGATCGAAATATTGAATCAAAATGACTAGTCTTACTTTATTTGGAGTATGTTTTATACTAAGTTAGTGGTTTATAATGACCAAAATCTCTTTGTAAAACTGATTCGAGATTCACGATGATCAGATAGTGTTCTACTGATCTTTTTTGAAACATAGAACATGTGACCTGAAAATTATTCGCGGCATAAAATTTTCGCGAATCTGGACCATTCGCGAAATTTGCGAAAGTTTAATGCGCACAAAATTTTCTGGTTTTACAGGTACTCTCCTGGCAGGCCTTGCAGTGGTGTTTAGTTTTGTCTGTGTTGTTCTATTATATGTTTGTCATTAGTTTTTTCTGTTACATTTGATTGCTACAGAATTAGTAAAAATACCAAAAAAAAAAAATGAAAACCGCTGATCTTAATGTATATATAATTTATTATTAATGCTTTAATGTATGTATAATCATTTCATAGAACCATAACTATTATAAGAAAGTATAATACATACTCCAAGTATTGAAATACACGCCATCGTGTTGGGATTCAATATTTCGACATTAATTATGTCATCATCAATATTTCGACATTAAATATGTCAATAAATAATTTTTTTTATGTTGATAAAATTTCACATACAAACTTACCAAAATAGACTAAGATAAAACTTGAAATTATATTAAAATAATGATGACATAATTAATGATGACATAATTAATGTCGAAATATTGAATCCCAACACGATGGCGTGTATTTCAATACTTGGAGTATGTATTATACTTTCTTATCTGAGATTAATCAGTGGACCTTTCAGTTTTTGGATAACTATTATGTACAGAAGGTAGTGCATCAGGGTCTCAAGCCTCTTTGCTTTTGCTTTGTAATGTATGCTCACATTAATAGGTACATGCTCACACTGTATAAGTCGACGTCATGCGTCTATGCTGGGGGGCAATTCCATGCAAAATGGACAAAGCACCTAAATTTTCATATTCATTCTATATTTACAGTTTTGATTTCTAATTAGCTTAAAACATATACGTTCAAGATGTAAACTCAGATTTTAAAATTTCAAATCAGAAGTATTGTTAAATATTAATTAAAATATGTCAATAAATAATTTTTTTATTTTGATAAAATTTCACATACAAACTTACCAAAATAGACTAAGATAAAACTTGAAATTATATTAAAATCTAGTTTAATATGGTCAAATGGCTTACTAAGAACACATATTTTCATTCAGTTTTACTTTTGCCTCATGTTTTATTATTATCAAAATGCAAAAATATTAAAACCAATTAATATGTCATTTAGTTACCAGAAAACAGCATAAAGTTAACTTTTTACAAAAAAATATAAATTATTAAACAACACAACTCTATACACAAAGCTAGTTTTAATAGGTCTATCTAGTGGCATTAATTTTATTTCCTAATTCATTTTTGTTAATAAGTTATTAGCATATTAAATATGTCATTTAGTTACCGAGCCGGTAACTAAATGACGGTAACACAATGACAAGTCAAAATTTGTATTGAAACAGTTTAATTTATTTGCAATAAAGTATGTTATTGAATGAATTTTCAAGTTTATGTAACTCACAAGGATGTTATTTGAGTCTTATGCAATAAAGTATTTTAACTATTTCCACTGAATAGCTATATGCAAATGATCAGTTTCTTATTTGTCAGTTTCTTCCAAGTCTCCCGAAAAATCGCGGGTTCTCCCGATTTTTTATGCCGTCTCCCGCCCTCCCGATTTTTAGTAGTAATCTCCCGATTTTTTTAAATATCTCGAAAATTTCACGAAAAATGTGATTTCCACGATGTCATAGAGCAATGAAACAAAATTTCTTATCTTAAGCCAATATACTATGGCGCTCACTCAGCCTTAAAATGTCGTAAACAAGACCAGGGAGTTGTTATTTAAGTTGTGTATCAAAATAACAACTCCATGGCAAGGCAGGCCTAGATCCGTGGTTGAGTTGTTTATCCTCCATGTTACGATCTTTCTCATCCGCGCCGACCTCAATCAATATGAGATGGCTGTCAGTTGAGTAAATAAATTTCAACAAATTAACAAAATTAGAAATCACATGCAATGGATGCCCCAAGTTTTTTTCGCCGCGAAGATTTGGAACTTTGTAGAATCGGTGCATAAAAAATACTCTTTCTTTCAAGTAAGCTTCAGTTCTTTAATAACAATACTAAAAGAATCATAGTTAGTAGGTTTTGATACTAAGTAGTCTTCCGAAAAATGAAGTTTATTTTAATATCAATCCCGAAATACATGTAGGCCTAGGCTCTATCTGCACTGCAGGGTATGTGTGTTGTGTTGAGTGGGCGTCTGTGTGTAGTGGTGGTCGTGACTCTGCTGCCTTAGGGGCCTAGTTACGCACGGACAGATGGAGCGTAGCGAGGCAGGATTTAATGTTTTTTCATGGCATTATGTACCAAATAGTATAGGCTAGACATATATAAATGCTGACTTAAAACATGTAGTATGATTTACTAACTAAATTAAAATATATATTTATTTTTTAATTTTTCAGCAAATGTGTGGATCTTGCAAGTTGCAGTTACCTTGCTAGAATTCTATGTTCTTTGAAGAGATGTAGTAAATCTAAGCCATAGCCTCTAATATGCCAATGAACCAAGCAAAGCCTTGTTGATTGCTGCCAAGAATGCTTTACTAGCAAAATTCTAAATAAATAATAATATTTATAAATTTATATAGGCCAACTGCAATATGTAAACAAATGTAAAATTGTTAAATAATAGTAAACAAATTAATGAAATTTGTTTGTTTTCTTCATTTTGTGTAATACTTTCATGTTGCACAGCGCGTCGTAAGGCGTCACAGCGCGTCGCTACAGGAGGCGATCGCTTCACGAAAAAATCTCCCTATTTTTTGGTTTTCCCAAACTTGGGATCTCTGAGTTACTATTTAGGTCTGGTTTTGGTGTTGTTATTTGAAATAAATAGACTTTGCAATTTTGTGGCAAAAGTTTAATTAATCACTCATCATTTGTGATTGGATACTTTCCTGCCAAAGGTCTATAGCCTTGTTCGCACTGGCTAACCAGCATCTCGGCTACTTTTATTACTGAACGAAGTGTGCCCAGATGCATGAAGATTGACCAGGCTATTTTAACCAATCTAGAAAATTCAGTATAGATAGTATGATTAAGTATTATAGTATCTCTGAGCACATGCTAATACCACACACATTGCAAAGCTTTTGAATTTCCCTGTTAGTCTTGGTCAAATTTAATCCGATGCGAATATGGTTAAATACGTATTATGTTGAGTATGTGTTAAAACCGGGGTAAAACATAGGTTTTCGAGGAACATAAATTTGTAATATTTATTTAGTAAGGACATTAAAAATTGTTATAATTTCATTAGGGATACCTCTTCAACATATCAAGACATTTTTGTTGCGATAATGCTGATGTTGGAGATTTTTTTTTTGGTGGCGGGGGGGAGGAAGAAAGGCGGCGGGCTGTTAAAAATCTTTTTGGCTCATTTGGATGGTTGTATTTTAGCCAAATAAGTTTAGAAGTTTATAACTGTATATGAGGTGAGAAATAATAGTGGGCTATGATTCCTCAAATGGAGATTTAAAATGGTTTAACTCTTCCTGTTATAGCCTCTAGAACAATGGTCCAGACAACTTTTCATCCAATTTTCAGACATTTCCTATTTCTAATCATTACATGCTACAACTTTTCTGATTATAGATTTGGAATCAGCATTGAAAGTATAGCCTACCATGGTCCTGCAACACAAACTTTCAGGGTTATGGGGGTTGTACTTCCGAAGATATTAGCATATAAATATCAATTTTCATTTCTGTGGCGCATTATTTCGAGGCACGCCCGCCCCTTAAATTTAAACTGCGGCTGCAGAAAAACGAACAAGAATTGGATTCCCAAATTTTTAAGTTTTTCATTTCTCATGAATATGAATATGTCAGAGTGGAAAAAGTGGAGGGGAAAAAAATGATGTCCCATGGTGTATTGCATTTGTTAAAATTGGCGTGAAATAACCCTATCATTTTTTAATCAATTTTAATAAATTAATTTTTATTAAACATTCATATTTAGTTTGATATCCTATTGTTTTGATATTAATTAACCAATTACCTTAAAAATATGTCTTTAAATCATAATAAAACATCTAATCAAGTATATTGCAGTTGCCTAAATTTTTTGTCATTTAGTTACCGTCATTTAGTTACCGGAGTCTTGTTAATAAAAATCACCATATATTATTATGATAAATAATTTTTTTTCAAAATAAAAGGTATTACATTCATTGTTATACCCTAAGGATTGCTCTTGATACTGTATAAATAAAATTTGGCCTATAAATTCACAGATTTTTAATTAAATGTACAATAGGTATAAAACACATGTCAGATTTACATCATTTAGTTACCACTCATATTAATATATTTTTTTACTAACGGAAAGTGATTTTCAAAAAAAAAATTAATTTTGTATATAGAGGAAGCTATTTGTTATGAAAAAAATGTATTTTTTTTTAGTTTATTGGCAAAAGTACCTTGTGGTACATGTGTTTGAAAATACAAATCTGTGTCAGAATGTCATTTAGTTACCATGGAATTGCCCTGAGGGTATACATAGAGTACTCGCTGAATCTTAAATAACTTTCCATTAATCACTGATTTGTATTATGTTTATTTTCAATTCAAATTGCAGCCACCTGAGAATCACAATCATATTATGAAAAACACTAATGAAGTACACATAGGTGATGATATGATAATAAGGCAACTTAAAACAACAACATACTTACCGGTACTGGTTTCACAGTTATCGCCGGTAAATCCGTTTGGACATTCACACATTTGGAAATCGAAGCGAGTACACGTTTCATTGGTCGTAATATCACTGTTGTTTGTACATCTTTTATAATTATAATTATTAAAAGTAAAACCTTTAAATTAAGAATAAAAAAAGAAAGAAAGGGATGAATTGGCATTTCTTCGTAACTTTTTATGTTTGAATTAAATAAATTACATTATTTATATTGCATATGATACTTAAAATAACAAATAATGAAAGTATATGGAACAAGAAATGTATTAGTTACTGACAATGATGTTGCTTTATTATAATTATCAGCTCACAATAAAACAAAAACCTGAAAATGCTTACTGTTTGGATAATCAGTGGTTTCTTGAAACTCACACCAGAAAGAGTAATTTTGACATGTACCACCATTCATGCAGTCATCATAACCCGTACAAGTGCTCGTACCTGTTTTAATTACTTATAAAAATAATTGACTATATTATGATTCCAGTAACAAATTATGGTTTTCAATAAGACCCTTTAACTTGTGGAGGGTCATACTCAGCATACAGTTTTTGTTTATAATGTTTGGAGCCACTTCGACCCATAACATAATAGTACTAAAAAGTATACCTTCTTAGTTTATCTTTTGGTCCATGACTATTGTAGCAGCCATAGACAGGTGCTCTTCACATAATTCTGAAATGAAACATAGCATTGGGGTAACACCCTACTTGTCCGAAAGATGCAATAGGTTTTAAAAAGCGGACACGAGCCAGATGTATAAACAGGACCTCCCGTTTTTAAATCCTTATCCGAGAAGACTTGGTTCTACTAGTAACCGAACTCTGGTTGAGGAACGACTTGAACAGCACCGGTGATAGGTTATAGTTAGTCGCACCCCTGCCTTAACGCTCTTGGTGACCTCGAATCGCCCTCTTCAAGAGGACAAAATTAATATTTATTATTATTAATCATTATCATTATTAATATTGGGTCGAAATGGTTCCAAACATTCTAAGCACAAACTGTTCATAACATAATTATCAACTTTAAAAAAGAGAAAAAGTGAAGTAGGAAAAAGGGGTGAATAATTTATAATGTTTTTATTTAATGCAATATACATACTTTCAAAACATACGATCAGTGCGAGCAAAAATATCCACCATTCCTATACAAAATGTAAACATCATAGATATTGATTTTGCACACAGAAACATTGAAATTAATTTAAAGACTCTGGTGGTGTACCTCAATTCACCATCTTAGCCCCTATTGTTTTTCTTAGTGATATAAATGATGAAATGAATGATAATATACTGTCCAATATCAATATTTAGAAATATATTTGCATGATCTGACCATAAAGTAACTATTCTACAAGATTTTATTAACTCATAATAAACTAAAACTTAACCCACACAAATGCATCATATACTTTTGGAAATCGGCTGTCCAGTCATCAGAAATTTTCATATAACAAACTTGGGGTTGAATCTTAGATTGGATTCCCAAGTACAGTACTGCTTTTAAAATATTCTTAAGCTGTTTATATTTTTAAAAACATTTTTACCAATCTTTTTACTACTGAATTTTAATATTCTTTTATATGTGATTACGACTATTAGGTATTATTTATAAGTCGTATCATAATGCTATCGGAGTTTAATTGCAAGAATTATCTCCCAGGGATCCATCGGCTGAATCTTACAAAGACCTAGAGTTGTACATGACAAAAATAAATAAAATTATTAATAATAATAATAATAATAATATTTATTCGGCAGAGTAAAAAGTATACATACAATATTTTTGCCAGGAGTAAGTAATAGGCATAAGCCCAAACAGTAAACTGCTCTTACTCCATCATCAAAAACAAATACAATGACAATACAATATAAATATATACAAAAAAGTAAATTCAAAATAAATTGATTTAACTAAAACAAAATGAAAAACAGAGATAATTATTAGTTATTATTAGTATTAATATTTTTATTACGTACATACGTAGTATTATCACGCACGTAGGTGTAAATTACCATGTATGTCCTCATAGTAATGCCTACGTACGTAATAATAATACGTACATACTGTAGTCGTGCAAATAAGTGCCCGGACGCTTAAAACATTTTCTGTACTTTTTGAGGGGCGCTTATTCAAACAGGGTGCCTACTATGAAAACAGAGTGGAAATTGGGGGGTTACATATGGAAATAGATGAAAATTGGGGGTTCTTTTGAGAACTTGGAAAATTCAAGGGGCACTTTTTGAATGAAAACAATATTATATAAGTACCGGTACATCTGGAAACCTAAGATCTAAGTTTATATCTCTTAAGGGTGGTATACCTCAAGGAACAAAACTTGGACCCATTGGTTTTCAAATTTTAGTGAATGATGCAGGGCAGGGCACGACTACTAAATATCTAAAATACCTTGATGATTTAACTTTTTATGAAAATAGATCCATTAGCCAACAAGGCATTTTACAACATGATCTCAATATATTTTATGATTGGTGTGCTAAAAACTCTCTACAGCTCAACCCTAGAAAGTGTCAAACTCGACAGGTCTGCTTTTCAAAAAACCCACCAATTATACTTGCTTTGATGGCAAACCTATTACTGTGGTTGATAAGACTGTATGTAATATTAGGCGTACACTTCAGAATAATCTGAAATGGAACGACCAAGTTAACAATATTGTTACTAAGGCCAATAGAAAACTGTTTATGCTCTGAAATCTTAAAAAGTTTGGACTTGATAAACAAGAACTTTGTGCAGTTTATAAAGGGTATATTATACCAATATTAGAATATGCTGATGTTGTGTGGCACCGAGGTCTCACTCAAGATTTAAGTAACACCATTGAAGTGATACAGAAAAGAGCATGCCATATTATCCTAGGCAGAAATTTCAACCCTTATGAACATGCTCTTGGCCTTTGTCAGGGGCGTACGTGAAAAATTTAAGGGGGTGGGGGTCGAAACGAAAGCGCAGGGGGAAAGCTGAACTCGGAGCAATTTAGCGAAGCTTTCAGAATTCGCGGGGTGGGTTATTTGTGAGTGAAGCGAGCATATTTAAAGAGCACTTTCGACCACACCCATCGACATCGAAGGGGCGCTTTAATTCATACGTACGTGATAGTAATACGTACAGTAAATAGGTATAGGCCTACAAAGCTGTAATCATTTACTTCTTCATAGTGTATTTGTTGAATTTATTTTAATTATATATGTGTTCAGTAATTGATATATCATACAGAAATGCCAACCTGTATACTGTTACACAAATTGCAGGATATTGCATAATGCGATTTTTGAAATAGAGTTTGAATATATATTGACAATAGAAGTTCCAGTAAAATTTTAAAGTTTTACTCTGGGTAATTAGATATGAATATGATAAAAAGTAAATTTTCTTGTTTTGGTCATGGATTCTGGTTTATTGCATGCCCAGTAAGCCCTCCTACGCATTAGCTTACGGATCCCTGATCAGGACGAGAGTACAAGCCCATAGGCAGGATTTTTATAGAGAGAGTGGGTAAAGAGTTGTATTTTTTTTTATAAAAGGGCAGTTTGAGTCCTTGCTCACCTCAGCCTCATCGTGGTTAGGGACGTTTTTAATGATTATAACGCCTCAGATGTCCAGAAATGGCATTGTATATTAAAAAGTCAAATTCAATGTTTGTACAGGGGCAGATTTGTAGTTAATTTCAACAATTTCCATGCAAATGTTATTCATTCTAATTCAAAAAGTAATTTCTGGGAAAGGGTGTTCTATTAAACTCTTAAAACCATCTTGCTACCGTTGGAGATTATAATAAGCTAATACAACTACAATGTTTCCGTCTATGAAAATCCTTTTCAGAGTTCGTTTCATCAAATGTTTTTGTAACCAAGTAATGCAGAAATTGATACAAAAAAAAATCAATCGCTGACAATTAATTAATTTAATAATAGGTGAATATAAAAGAAGTATAAATATGAGTAATTACCTTAACAAAGAATAAAATGTTGACATTAAATGCAAAAACAATGCCCCAATTTGTTAATAAGGCAGATAGACAACAGATAGTTCCCTGCTTCGAATCCCAGTTTAGAAGTTCCTAACGTTCAAAATTGACATTATAATGATAAATAAATATTTTTTACCTCTAAATATATCTTTAAAATAAGAATAAAAATAGACACAGTGCAAGACAACTAGGCCTCCATGGCCCAGTTGGTAAAGTTACTTGTTACTATCACGTATGTACATATTACTATCATATGTACGTAGGTGTTAATTTTACGTAGTGTTATTAGATAAAAAAAAAAGTTACCCAACCAGGATTCAAACCCTGGACCTTCTGGCTGTACACGCCTTAACTACAGTAACTGGGCCATGCAAATTGTGTAATACTATGCAGTTTTGTTTTAAAGTGGTCACTCCTGAACCCCCTGTTAGGTAATCATGTACTGTATTAAACATTGTAAGTGTGGCTAAAATTAGTAGGTATTCTAGTGCAGAATGACTTGAAGTGGGATGCTAATGTTAACATGATGGTTTCAAAAGGTAGTAAAAGACTCCATTTGTTGCGACGTCTAAATTACCTGATCAATATATTGCACTTATGTACACCCCTGTTACAAATACTGTATACCTTTATGGCATTTTGATCTTTCTCAGAAACATATTACATCAACTGAATATATTCAGAAAAGGGCAGAAGATGATCTAGGGATCCCTTACGGTCATAGTAGCTATTCAGAGGCTCTTAGCCAGTGTAATCTTACCCGACTTTAGTGATAGAAGATTAGTAATCTGCTGACTCATGTCTTTTGAGGAAAGTGCAGGATTGGTCCTTTTTAGGTTTTGCACTGCTATTGACAGTGTTGAAACATAGGGTTTTTTGGCTATTTTTTTGAAAAAATAACTTTAAAAAGCTTTTTTTGCTATTTTCAATACTTGTTTAACTTAAGTATTTTTACTATAGAGCATTAAGTTTGGTGAGGCTATAGTTTTTTTCCCGCTTTTCAACTTTAAGTTTGCTTTTTACTGCTTGGTGCCTGCTATACTGCTTTTTAGCTATGTAGCATTTTTGTTGCTTTTTCCTGAATTGCATCTGCTAAGCTGCTTTTTCTATATGTTATTGTCCCTATCTGTGTCAATGCTATAGCTGCTTTTTCTGCTTTTTGAGCTATGTAGCATTTTTGTTGCTTTTTACTGCTTTGCATCTACTATACTTTTTTTTATATGCCCCTCACTGTGTCAATGATATAGCTGCTTTTTCTGCATTTTTCGCTATCTAGCATATAAGTTGCTTTTCTGAGCATCTGCTATGCTGTTTTTTAATATATCCTTATCTGTGTCAATGCTATAGCTGCTTTTTCTGCTATGTAGCATTTTAGTTGCTTTTTACTACTTTTCACCTGCTATGCTGCATTTTTTATATGTCCCTCTGTGTGTCAATGCTCTGCTTTTTCTGGTTTTTATGCTATGTAGCATTTCAGTTTGTTTTTTCCTGCTGGTTGTACTATGCTACTTTACTACAGTATGTGCCTATTTTAGTCAATGTTATACAGTAGCTGCTTTTTGTGCTTTCTTTTTGCTATACAGTAGCATTTTAAGTTTGCTTTTTACTGTCTGCTATGCTGCTTCTTTTATTATTATAATAATAATAATAATAATAATAATAATAATAATAATATTTATTCGGCAGAGTAAAAAGTATACATACAATATTTTTGCCAGGAGTAAGTAATAGGCATAAGCCCAAACAGTAAACTGCTCTTACTACTTTTCCCTATTTCAGTCAATGCATATGCTTTTTCTGTCTTTATTGCTATGTAGCATTTCAGTTTGCTTTTTACTGCTTGGTATCTGCTATGCTGCTTTTTAAAATCTCCCTAAGTCAGTGCTATAGCTGCTTTTTCTGCCTTTTTTTGCTATGTAGTATTTCCGTTTGCTTTTTACTGCTGGTTGTCTGCTATGCTGCATTTTATCTCTGTACTTGAGTCAATGCTATAGCTGCTTTTTCTGCTTATTTTTGCTATGTAGTATTTTAGTTTGTATTTTACTGCTTCTTCTCTGCTATGCTACTAAAACATGTCATTTGAGAAAATAATCATCAGTCCGATTATTATAATGATTATTATTTTCATATTATTATCATTATTATTATTATTATTATTATTATTATTACTGTATTATTATTATTATTTTTATTATTTTTATTATTATCAATAATAATATTATTATCTATTTGTATTTAATTATTGTTATTATTATTATTTATTTGTATTTAATTATTGTTCTTAGAATTTTTTATTATTTATCATCAGTCCTGCCAGAAAATTATTATAACAATTATCAGTGACAATTGTATTGAAGTTCGCTTCTTTTTTTATTAAGAACCAGTAATAATAATAATAATAATAATAATAATAATAATTATTATTATTATTATTATTATTATTATTATTATTTATTTGTATTTAATTATTATATTGTAGTACAGTATTTATTAACTCCACTGCTCCCATTGAACACATTGTTAATGACATTATTTATAAATTATGTAGATGCCATTGTGCCCCCACATGTGTTTGTTCACATGAAACTTTTTCATTAATAACTTCATTTCATTGCTTTATATAATGTTGAAATGGTCAGTCATAGTTTTTACTGTGTCATTAAAGAAAACGTACAGTATTTATTTAGAATTTATTTTGAATGTACCGCCAATTAATGCAAATTATAATTTTTGTTTAAACATCACTGTTTTTGTTATTTTGGATGTCATGTATACAAGTATACTTTCTGGCAAAAAATCTCTTCTTAAAGCGCGAGAATGAACAAGGTTATGTTACCTAGGACATTGTAACTTTTGGTCTGCAATTCAATAGATAGAAGCTTTTTAAATACAACATAATAAACTTCATTATAATGAATTTACATAAATTTGTTTTATATTAACATGATAAATCATAAAATATATATAAGTGTTTATAATTCATATAATAAATATAAATACAAATACAGTAATCCAACAGTAATTTTAAAATAATTGTATTATTATTATTATTATTATTATTATTATTATTATTATTATTATCATTATAGACACAGATGTTCTATTTATGCATTTACAACAATTTTTATGTAATAATTAAATATTTACCAAATAAAAAAAAAATTTGTTTATTACCCTCACACGCATGCCTTCTATGGTATTAAAAAAAACAATTAAAAAAAATGGATTTTTTTTTTGTAAGAAAATATTATTATTTTCATTTGTGTGCTGTTGTTAGTAAATATTGTTTTACTTTGAATATCAATGCACCAGCAAACAACTGGCTGATCTGAGCCCATTAATTATTATTATAATATTTATTTTAAAAAAAGCAATTACAAAAAACAGATTTTTTTTTGTAAGAAAATATTATTTTCATTTGTGTACTGTTGTTAGTAATTATTGTTTAAATACTTTGAATATCAATGCACCAGCAAACAACTGTGGCTGATCTGAGCCGCAAAAATTATTATTATAATAATAATCATAATAATTATTATTATTTTCATATTACTGTATTATTATTATTATCGTTATTATTATTATTATTAAAATTATTAATTATTATTATAATAATAATCATAATAATTATTATTATTTTCATATTACTGTATTATTATTATTATCGTTATTATTATTATTATTAAAATTATTATTTATTTGTATTTAATTTTTGTTAGTAGAATATTTTATTATAACTATTTATCATCAGTCCTGCCAAAAAATTAATATAACAATTATCATTGACAATTGCATTGTAGATATTATTATTATTATTATTATTATTATTATTATTATTATTATTATTATTATTATTATTATCCAAAGTGACCGAAAATGCTACATAGCAAAAATAGCAAGAATAGTAGCTACAGCTCTGTATCAAACATTGTATAGCTAAAAGAGCAGTTAAAGCATTTTGGTTATGAAACTGATCGCAGGAATATGTTTAACGTTCACCTGGATATTTTCAGGGCCATTTTCAGTTCCTCATGTCTAATTGGGGATCTACTGTAGTTGTTAGCTAGGTTCATATGGGATTATAGCCAGATGAAGTAGCTGATCTACTTGCCAAGTTAATTGGATTAAATCCACTAATCGCGTTCGACGTTAAGGTTTAGAGCAAGATATTTTGACTACCAGAAATTCGGAAAACACATCATTAGACAGGAAGTAAAATCGCATGGTGGGCAATGACTGTTGATTTTCGCGCGACTAGTTTATGCTAGATCGAGACTATAGGCGTAAGCTAGGCCTAGGTTTCGGCGGTTGATTAGACTGGCCGAGGAGTCCAGCTGGAGGGTTTACACTGGTTTTTCCCCCAAGTATTTCGTTTAGTGCGTGGTAGTGTGGGCATTCATTTTCGATTTGTTTTATTCCCTTCTTAATTTCTCTTTGTTTACTGTTAATCTGCTTTCAATTCTGTGATCGATCGTAAGCTACAGCTGATTTAGGATATTTTGACCTTAAAGCCCCATTCCCGGCAAAATTTCAATTTTTAAGAAAAATCTAATTTTTGTATAATGTTATAAAGATTTATAAATATAATACGGAATTGCTAGTTTAACTGAATTTAGACATTCCTAAGAATGAAAA
>NW_022757468.1:37513-48109 GCF_011630105.1 Anneissia japonica
GTGATAGAAAGTACACTTTCGAAAGAAATAAATGAAAATAAGAAAACAAAAATTAAATAAGAATCATTCAGTTGCAGACGTCCTTGTTTAAGTAGTATACAATGCTAACAATGCGGCTCTTGCCCTAGCTAGGCAAGGCATCCATGTGCAAAGCAGTGACGTTTGTTTATCCATGAAAAAAGCACGCCGGGAAAGTTTGCCATACCAGGAAAAAATGTGACGTAAAGTAGCTTATGACGTATGCATGCTAACTATATTGTGAGTGTGACGTCACCAAAAAATAAAAATTTTCTATAACAAAAATATTAATAACTACAAGGTTTGTAGGCGTAATTCCATAATTAAGGGTAGCACCATCTCCTTGCCATACACATTACAGCTTCCACTGACGTCTCAGTCGAGAAATAAGGGTAGCTGAAGTTTTTCTCGCAAATCTGACTACAGTACAAAACAAAATCAAAGTCCACTTTTGACTTGGAGTTGTTCTTCGCACACGCCGCTGAGGGCGGTGTTCCGGCAACCCTGGGTCGAGGTGAGTGTATTATAATAGAAAATTTCTCTATGGTCTATTTGATCTATCATCCGCGTTTGACATAATCGATTATTCTATTTAACTTATGAGGCTCGCATCACTTAGCCAGGTAGGCAACATGGTGCTTAGTTGTTTCCCGTCTTACCAGACATCTCGAAACAGCTTGTCAGTAGGCAATTTCAATTTAATATATGATATTTTCGTAACAGTGGCACACGTTGGACAATACCCAACGGTGCATCCAAATATAAGAAAAATAAACTTAAACTAGATAGAAGTAAATTAAACTAAAATGTAATAAACAAAGTAAAATTTATCAACATGGCATGTAGGCCTATGTGGTACGGTAGTCTTACAGTACCGTATTATTTGCAGAGTTAATAATAATAATAATAATTATTATTATTATTATTATTATTATTATTATAATTTTTTATTTGTCCTCGTATATGTATGCCTACACACTGGGAAATTCGGGCTGGGTCCCCGGGGACCCGCGGCTGCCATAGCTCGGCGCCAACTACCCCACTTACTCTACAACATCAAAAGGATACAGACTGATACATACATGGTCCTTAACTCGCCTAACTCTCCTGAGAGGGTTATTCGAGGAGCTGAGCGCTTTGTTATTATAAAGTTGCAGTATTTATTGCAAGTTAATACAGAGCTAGAACTAATAGACCAAATATGGGTTCATATTTACTACAGTAACACATTTGAAGGCAATACAAACACTAATTAATAACAAAACTACAGTAATTAAATTTGTACTATACATTTTACAAGGTATTTAAAGCAAAACAGAGAGCTTAGAACTAACTGATAATAAAGGTTCATTTTATTAACAAATTAAAATGAAATACAAAAGCTAATTAAAGTGTAATGGGTGGTTGTGTGGCCATGGATTTATATATTTCAGATCTTAATTTCCATGCGCCTTCGAGAAATACCTTACAATAATTATCAAATATTTCTGCTAATTTATGGTTACCAAATTGATCATAAAGATTATCGAGAAATAAATGATGTTCTAACGATCCGGTTAAAAAAAAGTTCACCTAATCCCCATTTAACAAGGTCATTTTTTAAATCATTATAAACTTTTTCTCTAAATGGCTGGATTTTACTCAAATAAATAAAAATGGTCGGTTGTTTCTTTTAAATTTCGGGAGATAATTTACAAAAACCATTTTGTGTAGACCATGTCTGCTTTTTACCCTGGTTTAGAGAATTACGGTAGTTCGTGCGTTTTGAATTTTAATGCAATTTCTATGATTTTTTTTGTCTAGTATGGTTCAAATATAGGTCTGTCTTTGTATCTGATATACTCTGTCAGTGAACATTTTAATTTACAATTTTCAAACCATGTTTTAGCGTCAGTCTCTTTATTAATATTTTTAAATTCTTTCTACCAGCCGTTTTAAGGTTCAGTATTGCACATTATTGGAGTGATCAAATTTATTTAATATACCTTTTATTGTATCTAGCCATTTCCATTTTAATGAGTTTTCAACATGATTGATTTCTGTGAATAAAATTCGTGGCCATTTTTTTCATCCATGTTTTTAAGACTGTTAAAAAATTGTATTATGAAATTGTTTTGAATTGAATCGATTGATTATCAGCCTAGATCTCCATACAAATCGTCTTTAGCTACATTTCGTGGTGCACATAAAATAATTCGAGCCATCTGGTATTGAAGATTTTCTAGTTTGGCAGTGGTAGTTTTACTTTTTTTCGCGTCTAACACGCATTGGACGTATTATGTTATTATTATTATTATTATTATTATTATTATTATTATTATTATTATTGTTGTTGTTGTTGTTGTTGTTGTTGTTGTTGTTGTTGTTGTCCTTAGGTCTAACTTAAAGACTCACCTCTTTAACTAATTATCCCATTTTTATTCTTATTTTATTTATTGTTGCATTATTTATTTGTGATTCCAAACTTTGCCACTGCTTCTTTTGATTTGTTTACTTGTTCTGTGCTTGGGTAGGCAATGATCACGGTTTGTGGATTGTGAGGTGCCTAAATGTGTGGGGTGCAGCGCTTCGTATATCTGCACAGAAAGGCGCTTTACAAATTTTCTGATAAGATTGGATTAGATTATTATTTATTGTTATTATTATTATTATTATTATTATTATTATTATTATTATTATTATTATTATTATTATTATTATTATTGCAATTATTATTATTATTATTATTATTAGTAGTAGTAGTAGTAGTGTAGTAGTAGTAGGCCTAGTAGTAGTATTATTATCTTTATTATTATTATTACTCATATTATTAATGTGTTCATCATTACAATTAATAGGCGATTTACATAGGTCATTGTTACAAAGTACTGTTTAAACTGGATCATAATCGTTTATATCATTATTTAAAAGGTCTTGTAAAACATAAATCTATTGTTTTGATCCTTCCTGTTATTGTCAAGAGCGGCGTCTTCATCTTCGCCTAATTTTTAGGCTAAGTCAAGCTGTGCTGACTTAATGTGTGGTGTACCACAGGCTTCGATTATACTTGGTCTTATTTCGAGTCTATATTTCTCCTTAGGCAGCATCATGTCAACAATGTTTGAATTATCATGTTTATGCTGATGACATATATACATCAGTTTTAAACCTGTCGAATGTGATAGTGAGAAAGTGAGCTGCACGATACAGTATTACTAGAAAATCAGAGGTAGATTCAGGGAACGGGGGCACGTTGCCCCTGTTTTGCCACTAAATTTTTAACATTTCAATGCAAATTAATGCTATGAGCTACTCATTTATCTATTCTGAACTTGTTGTGCCCGGGCCCACCCCCGCTTGAAAAATTCTACATCCGCCCCTGAAAATATACTATTGAATGTCTTCTGCTACAAAGACCTTTAGCTTTTAGTCTATATTTATTTATTTATTTATTTATTTATTTATTTATTTTTTGACTTTTTTCGAGAAAAAGTGGTCCAGTCATAGCCGGTGCTGCCGGTACGGTTCCGACGGCCCTGCTTTGCATCTATGTCTAAAAAAACATTTTATTTTATAAAACATTAGTTGTTAACAGCATGGAGGTCTATTTGCAAAAAAAAAAAAAAAAAATGCCATTGCCATTTTTGATAACTTTATAAATAAGTTTATAGTCAGCATTATTGTTTTTAACCTGTGATTCTATTCAAGAGGGAAGGTGAGACACAAATCCATTACGGTAATTGTCCATAAATATCGACTTTTTGGAAGGGCAACACAAAAAATAGATTTTCTTTAGAAGTTGCATGGTCGAAACAAACACAATCAGCATTGATTTAGATTTTCATATCCCATTGCATTAAAACGGCCATTCTTTCGGATTTTAGGAAGTACATGACTATATTTCTCCTTAGGCAGCATCATGTCAACACTGTTTGAATTATCATGTTTATGCTGATGACATATATACATCAGTTTTAAACCTGTCGAATGTGATAAAACCTAAACCTGACCTAAAAATTCCCCTCGATTCGTTATAGACGACAATTTTTGAGAATCTATGGGCCTAAAATGTCCAAAGTATACACAAACACTACCGGTACTATTTCAAATAAACTGTACTTTTTCGCATATAAGCATGGCTTCAATGTATTATCTTGCATTTCCATTAGAAATACAGTGGAGGTATAATACAATTCACACACTCTATCCTGGGTAAGAGCTGTTGGAATCAAACTTTAGTATCTTACAGAAAATGTATGGTATTATACCATACATTTCGGCGGAACGTTTTTCAAAGTGGAGGGGGGGGGGGCACTTATAAGATGAATGGGATTATGAATCATGCAGATCTGGAATCAAATCTAGGGGGTCCGGGGTCCTCCCCCGGGAAAATGTTGATTTCTAGATGGCGGGAAATGACTTTCTCATTCTTATCACAGTAAATAGGCCTGATATGTGTGTAAACATACATAAAAAAACCAAAAAAATTAGTAGTTGCGTAGGCCTACGTATTCTTTTTTCAATGAATCGATAAGCTCCAAATTTTGATTCCTAGAAGGCGGAAATTTGTTTTCTCGACTTTTGAGGTGTCTTTTAATTACTTTTAAGTTTTTTAAAATTCAAGGTTTCCCCTCTTGAAAATTATTATAATGAATCAATAAACCCAAAGAGAAAAGGGAGGTTCAGGTTCTCCCCGGGAAAATGTTGATTTTTAAATGGTGGGTAATGAGCGTTCCCGATTTCCAAAGAATTTTTTAACGAATTTAATTAAACTTCTTCAAAATTCAAGGTTTCCTCTCTTGAAAACGGTCGGGTCATTTTTTCTTATTGCTTTTACAATAAATAGACCTTATGTGTGTGTACATACATAAAAATAAAAAAAAATATGAGTAGTTGCATACAATTTTTTTTTCCATGAATCGATAAATCCCAACAAGAAAGGGGGGTCCGGGTTCTCCCCCGGGAAATATTTTGATTCCTAGAAGGTGGAAAAATTAGTTTTCCCGACTTCTGAGGTGTCTTTTAATTACTTTTAAGTTCTTCAAAATTAAAGGTTTTCCCCCTCTTGAAAATGATTCAATGAATCAATGCACACCAAAGAAAAAGGGGGTCCGGGTTCCCCCGGGAAAATCTCGATTTCTAGATGGCGGGAAATGAGCTTTTCTGACTTCTGAAATGTCATTTATAAATGACTTTTTAATTTCTTAAAAATTCAAGGTTTTCCCCTCTTGAAAACGGTCAGGTAAATTTTTTTTCATTTTTTATTTTATGTGTGTACAGGCCTACACATAAATAAATGAGTAGTTGCATGCGTATTCTTTTTGCCATGAATCGATAAATCCCAACAAGAAATGGTGTGGGGTTCTCCCCCTGGAAAATTGTGATTTCTAGATGGCGGGAAATGAGCTTTTTCGACATTTGAATTGTGTTTTAATGACTTTTATGTTCTTCAAAATTCAAATTTTCCTGAAAATTTAGGTCTAGAATTCTTTTTCCCCCTTTTTTTTTGGCCTCGTTTATTGTTTTCTAGTAGCCGTGGCGTAGAAAAGTATTTTTCATTGGGGGGGGGGGATGATTGGCGGGTTAGCCAGTGTCGTAACAGGCGCGGGGGGGGGGGGACATGGTCTTCCCCTCCCCTGACGGTTTTTACCGGGCTGACCAAGCCGTCGGACCGGGCTGGGTAATAAGAGAAAAGAAAGAGGGGAGAGGGAGGGAAAGAGAAAGAAGAGGAAAAGAAAAGGAAAGGAAAAGAAAAAGAGAAGAGAAAAATAAAGACAAGAATAAAAAGGAAGATATCGTAATGACCAGGCTCACAACACCCTGCAACCCCTTCACCACTTCAAAAACTGTCATAACTACTTTGATCTATGCTGCCCGATGGCATAACCACTGGGGGACAAGGGGAAAATATCTATCTTTGGAAAATCTTCCCCACCCCTTTATAAATACCCTTTTCATCCCCTGAAAGTGCCCATAAACCTAAAATTTCGCGCGCACTTCTTGTTAACATGGGCCAATTTCCTCTACAAAATTGCACATTTTAGGG
Organism: Anneissia japonica; assembly: GCF_011630105.1. Lineage (NCBI taxonomy): Eukaryota > Metazoa > Echinodermata > Crinoidea > Comatulida > Comatulidae > Anneissia > Anneissia japonica. The sequence goes on from NW_022757468.1 coordinate 43,557, forward strand.
AGTTTTGATCAATTCCAACGAAATTAGAATTTAAAAAAAAACAGGATAAAACAGTGCAAATTATTTCTGTGACAGTCTTTTGAAGTGTGTAAAGCTCCATTTTATCCCATACATAGTCAAAATATTGGGGGGATGATACAATGGACCATCCTCCCTTGTCAAATATTGGGGGGGGGGGATATATCCCCTATGCCCCCCCCGGGATCTACGCCTATGTATTATTATTATTACTCATATTATTAATGTGTTCATCATTACAATTAATAGGCGATTTACATAGGTCATTGTTACAAAGTACTGTTTAAACTGGATCATAATCGTTTATATCATTATTTAAAAGGTCTTGTAAAACATTAAATCTATTGTTTTGCTTTAAACACATTACCACACAAGCCCTTCCTGCTATTGTCAAGAGCGGCGTCTTCATCTTCGCCTAATTTTTAGGCTAAGTCAAGCTGTGCTGACATAATGTGTGGTGTAGCACAGGCTTCAATACTTGGTCCTATTTCGAGTCTATATTTCTCCTTAGGCAGCATCATGTCAACACTGTTTGAATTATTATGTTTATGCTGATGACATATATACATCAGTTTTAAACCTGCCGAATGTGATAAAACCTAAACCTGACCTAAAAATTCCCCTTGATTCGTTATAGACGACAATTTTTGAGAATCTATGGGCCTAAAATGTCCAAAGTATACACAAACACTACCGGTACTATTTCAAATAAACTGTACTTTTTCGCATATAAGCATGGCTTCAATGTATTATCTTGCATTTTCATTAGAAATACCATGGAGGTATAATACAATTCACATACTCTATCCTGGGTAAGAGCTGTTGGAATCAAACTTTAATATCTTACAGAAAATGTATGGTAATTAGTCATGTACTTCTTAAAACCCGAAAGAATGGCCGTTTTAATGCAACGGGATATGAAAATCTAAATCAATGCTGATTGTGTTTGTTTCGACCATGCAACTTCTAAAGAAAATCTATTTTTTGTGTTGCCCTTCCAAAAAGTCGACTTTTATGGACAATTACCGTAATGGATTTGTGTCTCACCTTCCCTCTTGGATAGAATCACAGGTTAAAAACAATAATGCTGACTATAAATTTATTTATAAAGTTCAAAAATGGCAATGACATTTTTTTTGGCAAATAGACCTCCATGCTGTTAACAACTATAGTGTTTTACAAAATAAAATGTTTTTTAGACATAGATGCAAAGCAGGGCCGTCGGAACCGTACCGGCAGCACCGGCTATGACTGGACCACTATTTCTCAAAAAAAGTCAAAAAATAAATAAATAAATAAATATAGACTAAAAGCTAAAGGTCTTTGTAGCAGAAGACATTCAATAGTATATTTTCAGGGGCGGATGTAGAATTTTTCAAGCGGGGGTGGGCCCGGGCACAACAAGTTCAGAATAGATAAATGAGTAGCTCATAGCATTAATTTGCATTGAAATGTTAAAAATTTAGTGGCAAAATAGGGGCAACGTTCCCCCGTTCCCTGAATCTACCTCCGATTTTCTAGTAATACTGTATCGCGCAGCTCACTTTCCGATATTCTGACTTTCTTGAGATGACTGATCACTGTCAAAAAAGATTAATATCGCTCAAGTGATTTGGCTTGCAAAATTAATCTTAGTCAGGCCAGCTACCAATTCTACAAGTGAAAGATCGTTCAGCTCACTTCGTCGTGTGAAGACTTACCTGAACAACGACGCAAAACCGTCAGACCCTCAGAACTACCCCAATCAAAATTGTTAATGAAAGACGCAAAATTGCAAACTGTGACACAAAATATAAAAATTCAAAGATATCTCATTTCACCTTACCAGCTGTTAACAGGGCCGGCGGAACGTTTTTCAAAGTGGAGGGGGGGGGGGCACTTATAAGATGAATGGGATTATGAATCATGCAGATCTGGAATCAAATCTAGGGGGTCCGGGGTCCTCCCCCGGGAAAATTTTGATTTCTAGTTTGCGGGAAATGACTTTTCTCGACTTTTGAGCTAGGTGTCTAATGACTTTGTTCTTCAAAATTCAAGGTTTTTCCCTCTTGAAAACAGCCAGGTAAACTTTCTCATTCTTATCACAGTAAATAGGCCTGATATGTGTGTAAACATACATAAAAAAAATGAGTAGTTGCGTAGGCCTACGTATTCTTTTTTCAATGGATCGATAAGCTCCAAATTTTGATTCCTAGAAGGCGGAAATTTGTTTTCTCGACTTTTGAGGTGTCTTTTAATTAATTTTAAGTTTTTTAAAATCCAAGGTCTTCCCCTCTTGAAAATTATTATAATGAATCAATAAACCCAAAGAGAAAAGGGAGGTTCAGGTTCTCCCCGGGAAAATGTTGATTTTTAAATGGTAGGTAATGAGCGTTCCCGATTTCCAAAGTATTTTTTAACGAATTTAATTAAAGTTCTTCAAAATTCAAGGTTTCCTCTCTTGAAAACGGTCGGGTCATTTTTTCCTATTGCTTTTACAATAAATAGACCTTATGTGTGTGTACATACATAAAAATAAAAAAAAAATATGAGTAGTTGCATACACATATTTTTTTCCATGAATCGATAAATCCCAACAAGAAAGGGGGGTCCGGGTTCTCCCCCGGGACATTTTTTGATTCCTAGAAGGCGGAAAAATTAGTTTTCCCGACTTCTGAGGTGTCTTTTTATTACTTTTAAGTTCTTCAAAATTAAAGGTTTTCCCCCTCTTGAAAATGATTCAATGAATCAATGCACACCAAAGAAAAAGGGGGTCCGGGTTCCCCCGGGAAAATCTCGATTTCTAGATGGCGGGAAATGAGCTTTCCTGACTTCTGAAATGTCATTTATAAATGACTTTTTAATTTCTTCAAAATTCAAGGTTTTTCCCTCTTGAAAACGGTCAGGTAGATTTTTTTCATTTTTTATTTTATGTGTGTACAGGCCTACACACAAATAAATGAGCAGTTGCATGCGTATTCTTTTTGCCATGAATCGATAAATCCCAACAAGAAATGGTGTGGGGGTTCTCCCCCTGGAAAATTGTGATTTCTAGATGCGGGAAATGAGCTTTTTCGACATTTGAATTGTGTTTTAATGATAATGTTCTTCAAAGTTCTAATTTTCTTAAGTGTAAAAAAAAAAAAAAAAAAAAATCAGCTCACGGTCCTGAAAAGGTAGGTCTAGAATTCTTTTTTCCCCTTTTTTTGGCCCCGTTTATTGTTTTCTAGCAGTGGCGTAGAAAAGTATTTTTCATTGGGGGCGGGGGGATGATTGGCGTGTTAGCCAGTGTCGTAACAGGCGGGTGGGGGGAGTGGGAGGGGGAAACTTCCCCTCCCCTGACGGTTTTTACCTGACCAAGCCGTCGTACCGGGCTGGGTAATAAGAGAAAAGAAAGAGGGGAGAGGGAGGGAAAGAGAAAGAGAAAGAAGAGGAAAAGAAAAGGAAAGGAAAAGAAAAAGAGAAGAGAAAAATAAAGACAAGAATAAAAAGGAAGATATCGGAATGACCAGGCTCACAACACCCTGCAACCACTTCAAAAATTGTCATAACTACTTTGATCTATGCTGCCCGATGGCGTAACCACTGGGGGACAAGGGGAAAATATCTATCTTTGGAAAATCTTCCCCACCCCTTTATAAATACCCTTTTCATCCCCTGAAAGTGCCCATAAACCTAAAATTTCGCGCGCACTTCTTGTTAACATGGGCCAATTTCCTCTACAAAATTGCACATTTTAGGGAGTTTTGATCAATTCCAACGAAATTAGAATTTAAAAAAAAACCGGGGGACAAGGGGAAAATATCCATCTTTGGAAAATCTTTCTCCACCCCTTGACAAATGCATCCTCTGAAAGTGCCTAAAATTCTCAAATTCTTTGCGAGCATTTCTTGTTACGGTAGGCCAATTTCCTCTATAAATTGCACATTTTAAAGAGTTTTCATCAATTCCGACGAAATTATAATTAAAAACACAAAAATATTTTGTGCGCTTTGCACGCATTTTAAAGTTATTTAATAGGTTTATCCTTTTAAGTTATTTAAACACATAATAGTCCTAAACTCAAGAAAGACAAATTTAAGATAGATCGTTTTAACCTACTAAAAAAAGGGCCTCAATGTATATTGATGGTGAAAGAATATGTTTGTAATAAATAAAACCATGATGAAAATGTATATATTTAGTTTTAAACACACGTGTGTGGCCTATATTATAAATAAGATAAGCCCTATGTCGTATTGTTTTCTATATGGGGAGTGGGGTGGGGTGGGTATGGTACTAACCGGGAAAATAAATACCCGGGAAAATAAATACCCACTCTGACCCAAGCCCCTGTTACGCGCCTGGTGTTAGCGCCAATGTGTGCCCTTGTGAGAACAGGGGATGTGCCCCCCTCTGAAGCTGGAAACCTTGTTTTTGCAAAATAAATTGATGCAATTTGCTATTAAAGGCCTAATCAATAAATTCAGCATCAACCGATATAACCTTAAACATTCTTGGAATTGACATAACATTACTGATGTCGTACACACCCTTGAGTGTGAAATGTGGCTCTC
>NW_022757468.1:48253-64135 GCF_011630105.1 Anneissia japonica
ACCGGGCAGGACCTCTACATTTGTCAATTTTTGTTAAATGGATAAAATATAAACATTTTAAGTCTCAATGAGTGCCATTTTCGTGCATCTACAGGTGTCATAACCATAATTTCCTTTGCAACTCCCACTATAGAATCACTGTAAGTCCTTGATGAGACCTTTGTGTTAACCTTAAGGGGCCCTCGGCGTCTAAGGGAAGGGTAGCATATCTCCCGCCTGGAGGAAGTCAAAAATTCTGTCGAGGATCAGAAACACTTATGCTTTGAAAAATCAATTTAACTGAGAGCGCCATTTCCGAGCGTCAGAGATTTCGATTCTTAAAATTTGCTCACCTCAGGTGCGTGTAGACTGTGACGGATTTAAGGATGTCCGAGTCAGGCCGCCCTCCCACCCCTTAATTTTTTTTTTTTAATGGAGAAAAAAGGAAAATGTGTAATCAAATTAAGTCTGAGATTGCCATTTCCGGAAATAGAGGTGTCATAATCATAAATGTTCTTACCTCAGCCCCAACAACGATGGGGCTGAGGTGGTTTAGATTTCCGGTCTGTCAAATAATCCATCCCTGGGCCCGCTGTATTTTGAAATCCTGGATTCGCCACTGCACTACCTATTGGGCCCCCTCCCCCGTCAGAATATTCCTAGATCCGCCCCTGCAATTCAAGCATCCTGCAAGTCTGAGATTGCCATTTATGGCCATCAGGTGTCATAATCATACATTTTCTTACCTCAGCATTAACCACGGTGGGGCTGAGGTGGTTTAGATTTCCGGTCTGTCAAAATCCATCCCTGGGCCCGCTGTATTTTTAAATCCTGGATTCGCCACTGCACTACCTATTAGGCCCCCTCCCCCGATTTATCGGTTTTTTGTCATTCGAAGAGGGCAACACAACATTGGTTTTTTTTTTTGGCCTAATCATAGCGTATAATATTATTATACGTATACAATATTATACGGTATAATATATTGAATTTCATAATTTACACTTGTATAAAATTGCACTAAAATATATGTAAATTTTAAAAAGCCTAAAGAATAAAATTAATTTAATAAGATGGATCTAAGAAAATATATTTGATTGTTGGAAAGATAGGAGAGCGCATTTTCAAGAATCTACAACAGAAACAAAATTATCCGAGGAAGTAAGTCTTCAAACCTCTTCAGCCCCACCCCAACCCTCGAATGGCCGGACCACTTTCAGTATGCCTTCCACGGCTATGAAAACAGATTAAATTAGACCAAAATAACAGCAACAAATTCTTGGTTTTATGTTGAAAGATGTCACACAAAACTTTATTATTATAATAATGTTATTATCAATAAATAAATGATCAATTGTAGTATTCAGGCCCGTATTTAGGGGGTTCGGGGGGTTCGCGGGAGATGGAGTTCCGTGAAAATTTTACTTAAGATTTAAATTTTCGGGAAAAGGGATTCCATGTAGCGGAGGACAGAATAAAAATAAATATAATTTTTATTTATTTTTTTTTTCAATTTTTCATGGCGGCTCGTACACAAACACACTTACAATAAAATTTTATTTTTATTTTGAAATCCACAATTTCGGAATCGGGGGTTCGCTAAACAAGGTATAAAAAAGTCTCGCCTTATTTAAAGCACTAAAAATGTATATGTATTTATACTGTAAGAGAGCCTGAGGCCTATCACACTGAATAAAGTCCCCATTTAGGGGAGAGAAGAAGTATGTGGGTTTTTGATAAGGAGTTCCGCATAGTCCCAAGCCGAACCCCCCCCCCAGTATGTGGGTTTTGATAAGGAGTTCCGCATAGTAACGTAGACATTCTACTTGTCAATGTCATTCAACTGAAAGTCCGAAAATGCGAAGTGAAAGCTACTGATACCAAACATTTTCTTAGCTAACTTAAATAAATAAATGGTCCTAAGTTGTCATAATTATTCTGATTGAAAATATTGTAATTACATTTCGAGGCGTTTAATGATAGTTTAAGTTTAAAGAATATTGAGACCTTGAACTGTTGCATAAAAACAAAATATTACCTTTAACAAAATCATATTTACAGCCAGCAGTTTACAATCAGTGAACAAACGATGGCAATAGTCAAAAATATGTATAAGGAACTATGTTAAATAGGTCGAATGTTTCGTCTCATCAAATATCTTCTGAGTTTAGTGGTATTCTCTTGAAGTTGCTGTTTCATGTATCCTGCCTAGATATACGCGGTCTGCAAATATTTAATGAATATATCTTCGAGGAATTGTATACAATGGACAAATGTAAATAATTAATTTTTGTTATGAGATTCACGTCATAAAATACATTATACAATTTCTTATTAGAAATAAGTATGCATACTAATATTTAAGAGTATCCTTGTCTATGACACTTTTCAAATATTGCATTAAACATTATTTGCAATGTAAAGTACCAGTAATGAATGCAGTGTTTGTTTGTATTTTAATGACTAATTGAAACATACATTTTTTTAAATTTTTTTGAAATAAAATAGGCCTACTATAAGTAAAATTTAAAAGCTTTAAAAATTAGTATAATATATTTTCGTACTGTAAAAGCAAATTAAAATATTTCTGTTTACTTAGTTTTAAAAGTAATGATGTGCATAGGTTATTGGCATGACTCCAGATTAGGTTATAACTTTCCCGCCGAATGATTGGGGACCAGAATATATGCCAGTGTATTGAAGATTAAGTGTAGTCACCAACCACAAATATACTGAAAACGAATATATATATATACCCCAAGGACTTTGGAACTGAGCTTTTTTAAACTGTCAATAAAGTTTACCCGAAATACAATTAATATCAGGCCTACTCCAAATTGTCGCTTGGGGAGCAGGGTTATTCAGTCTACCAACCGTCCTCCAGCACAATTTCTGATGTTCGTTTATTCCTAGAAAGTTTTGTAAAATGTTCATTCCTTTCAATTCTATTTTTAGTTTCATTTGTTCCTGTCAAACATTGTTCACACATTCACACTTTAAACCATTTCCATGTCTATAGTAGTTGTTATGTACTTTGTGAAGTGATACGGTAGCTCTTTCAACTGTTGCAATTTAAATAGTGCCAGTGTGAATAGCCTTGATGGACTGGTTCAGATTTAAAGTAAAACCAAACCTACAAAAAATATACTAATATTAATTGCACCCACAATCATCCATCATCATCGTGGTAGTCATTGTCAAAATTATTGTCGTGGTCAGAATAGTAATGTGCAAGAATCGTCATCTGATCATCATCATCACCACCTTCATCATCATTATTATATTCATATGCAATATTCTACATTATGAATGAACCTCGTATATTTAGTACGATATTTGAAATAAAATAAACCACCACATTGAAATACCTACTAAAACAACAATCAATGATGTTTTGTCTAAAATCGTCAATTTATTATGGCGTTTGCATAGAGAAGCCATGGCTAACATATTATAGAGTCGCGGTAGCATATGGGAAGCACACTGAAAAATAAAATCCAATCAATCAGACTTAGGCCTATCATTCATTTAAACAATTACCACAGTAATTGTTCATCTCAACAAGTATCACGTTCTGATATACAAAACCGATGCTGATATGATTATTAGTCAAATCGTTACATGGTGAGCCCACTTACTTGCATTTGAAAATGGCAACATCTTAAGCTCAATCGTTTGATTGGTCATGATGCCTTTATAATATGTATACTCAATCGTTAACTCTGGATGCAAGGATTTACCGTTTGTGGGACTTAACTGGAAAAATACTACTGTATTCATAATTTGTAAAATATCCTTATAATGATCTGAAATTTTGTATGGGTTTTCACTATAATCGTCTGTAAACTATCACATTAAATCACATTTATATGAGGTCATTTATTTTGCACTGTACTTTAGTAGCATAGGCATTTTCTTTCAATATATAATTAGGCAACACCCGCTCACAGCTGAAATGATGTCATCCAAAACGAAACAAACACTGGGGACATAGTATTACACATTATTATCTTCATATCGCTTCATAACACAATGTATATGTACACATAAATAATATGTAAATGTAAAAACAGTTTGAAACAATGACAATCATTACAGTATACTTTCAGCTCTTATGGAGACAACAACCTACAGACACTGAAAATGCTTTAACTCCTAATGATCAGAGATGGTAGTCTTTCTAGGTGCTATAGAGACCTGAAGTCAAGCTACTGTTTAAACTCTAATAAACACCATTAAAAATACTGAATATCACTGTCGCAATGAGCAACTAACACATTCTACATACCCTGCCCTTGTTTGACTACTTTAAGTAGGAAAGAAAGCAAGATTTCTTTTAATACAAACATATAAATGGCCAACAGATTTTTGCTCTACAACCAATTGTTTATAATTTTTCCATGTTGCGTTTCTTAGCGTGGTAATACCATGTATCTTAATTTTTTTCATCTTTTTCTTTTGTAATTTTTAGCAATTTTTAACTCTATACCTGTATTGACTGTACACATAGAACGACGCTCATTTGAATGAGCAAGCGTTACAGGAGAGACTCTGGGGGTCGAGGGGCAACGGCCCGATAGGGGTGCAGGGGAAAAGCCCACAAAGCCAAAGCATATTAATACATTTGAAGGGCTGAGATTGGCTCTCCTGGGATTCTTTTAGCACCACCAACATAATCACAACTTTTACAATATAAACTCTGTAACTAAAGTAAATCAAATAATATAATAATTAAGAAATGGATAAGAAGTAGCCAGCAAAAAAAGTGTAGTAACCGGTTGAAGTCGCTGGCTGCTGGCTACTAATGAAACCCCTGATTTGTATGTATTGTTTACATACTGTACACGGAATCATAATTATATTTATTGTTTACATAATTAGCAAAATGGTGTTCGTCTACTGTATGTATTATTTACATACATGGAATAGTCATCATTCTATGTAATGTTTGTATAAATGCATTAAGAGAAGCTCGACTTTGTATTGTATACATATGACGGCAACTTATTTCTATTGTTTACATGGACGCTTCTCCTTGTTAATATTGACATACATTTATAGGAGGGTGTTGTAATTCTGTATATATACATAGAATGCTGTTAGTCTTCCAATATAATGAAAAATTAATGTGCCAAATTACCAAATTATTAATTACCTAATTAAAAATTTAGTATATATTGATTTCAATTATGTACAAGCGAACATCATCCCTGTTGGAGAACAGTAGATTCTTTATTGAACAGGTTCACCAGTATAAAGAATAAAGAAATATAATTAAATAGAATGGAGATTACAATGTGTACCATGCAATAAAAACAGTTTCCACTATTGAGGCAAATTTGTTCTCGCAACACAAAAAGTTTTGCTACGAAAAAAAAATTATGCGAGTGGGTAATTAATTTCCACATAAGCAAAAAACTTCGCGATACGCATTTATTTAATATCATAATCACTACTGCCACGTTGCCATGGTTATGTGTACAAGCAACAATTCAATTCTGTGCTCATGTAATTAAGGCGATAACTCTTTTGTGAAGCTTTGATTGGCGGTGCATTATGGCATCACAAGAAGTAGAAACTCTTCTCTCCAGAATTCGTCAAAGTCAACCACAACAATCTGTAGAAGGACTTGCGCAAGAAATTAAACTGCACATGCATACGTTCTAAACCTTTTGCTTCACATGAATAAATCTGCCTGGTGGGAAAATGGCTTTAGTCCTCTTAGGCATGTTCACTGACCCAAACAAAAATTTAAAAAAAACATGAATAAAGTAATGAATGCCTCAAATGCCTTTCTCATATATTTTTCTTGAAAGATTATGGTACCGTTGGCATGTAAAATACATTATTGAGGCCTTAAAATATATATGAGTTAATAGAGCAAACATTATTTTAAAAATATTTTACATCAAAAACCCAGGATAAAGGCAAATTGGGTCTCAACTACAGATACATATAAAAAGACCAAGAATATATATATATATTTTTTAATAGCCATGTCTCGGTATTTGCATCATTTCAGCACTTTGTATTTATAGCCCGTTCCCCAAAAAACAATATTTCCAATAAAAAAGCAAACAAATGCACTATATACCATTATGTTTTGAAAACAATCTGCATAATAATTCATCAATGGTTTTATCAGACTTTTATCAAACTGTATTCAATTCAATAAATGTGGCATTATAATAAGGCACTCTATCAAATGCTCTCAGAGGAGTCACATAATAAATATCACACCCTACAGTGCATGGATCAACCAATCAAAAAGAGCTTTCACAAAAATACGGAATTAGCACAAAATATTCATTTCTTTCCGTAATAAACATTTGATTTATACATTAATGATATAATTGAAGAATATTGGTGGTTACTGCTCACACCGATGTACTTGGGTGTCCAAATATGAAGCTTTGGGCAGCTATTTTCTTGGTCAAAGCATCTGATGTTGACCAATACAAAGTGTGCAAGTTTCCGTGACAATCATTTTTCACGATGCTTATCCTGCGATAATGACGTTGTCTTGTGCAAACAAGGTTATTATGATGTTAAAACACCAGTACTGACTGACTCCCAAATAAACATTTTTAGGAGTGTCCCTTAGCTAAACTTTTTTTTTTGTTTCAAATTTTTCTAAGGTTTTTATGTAGTTGACGTCATAATTCTCAAACTTCATTTAAGCACTGTATGTCATTTTGCAAAATCATTGCAACATCACAAATCATATACTTGAATTAGTACATCCCATAATCCAATAGTAATTAATTAAAACATGATTTCATGCTTTCATGTGTCAGCATATAACACAAGTGTCAATAGAGGGTGCACTGCTCTACTAACTGCTAGCATGTCTACTATCACGAAAAATAATGAATATTCATAAGTTTTACCCTTTGACCTAAAATATATACCTTAGAAGGCAGTCTAATTATATTTTTCTGAGTAGGCTTCTACATAAAGGGTGAAGTAAGGCTGATGATCATTGTAGTGCTAAAAATAGTTACTTCTGAATAGATACCTCATATCTAATCAACATTTCATGTAGTTTTCGTTGTTGACCAAAGCTTATAATAAATAATTAAGAGAAAAAAATTATACTTAAAAGTTATACTTGAAATTGCTAAAGACTTCGAAAGTTATAGCCCTTTCAAATTTTGTGCACTTCAAATCAATGCGATAATTTGTAGGAATTTATAAAATGTCGTAACTAGGCATAATAAGAAGCTGAAAGTCATTACCCTGGATACATCCGTATATAGCTATATTCATACATTCTGGCATCAGAATGAGCCATTGACTGGCATCAGAATGAGCCATAGAATATTGGGTTTTTTTTAAATGCTTTATTTTTCCCACTATACAGAAGACTAATATATTCCATAATCCATATGGTACTAGAAAAATAATGTTATCCAGTTGGGAAAAGTCAAATACTTAAAAAGTCCAACAGATGCTCCAACATACATTGTAACTCACAAGTATTCATTAGCTTAGTATTAAAAGCTAATGGTGATGTCACTATTTGCTATCTTAATTGTAAGTCCCTTGTATTAAGAAAAGTAAATTACAAAAACTCCAACACAAAATTCTTTATCTGTATCACTTGAAAAATACAAAATATACAATATATACAAAATCTTTGCACATGCCCTAATTTGTTTTGTTTTTTTGTTACTTATTTTTATATATTTCTATTTCACACTATGAGTGATCAATTTACAAAATATAGGTGCTACAAATAAGACATTTGCATCAGCCAGCGTTGTCACAAGTCATATGTCAATATCTGTTATGTCTGGATAAACACTGACCATTGTATTTAAAGCAAAGGTCCTAAAAATCAAAATCTTTAAATTACAGCTATTTAACCCCATCTCACTCTCCCAATGAAAATTTAATTCCAGATTCATTACAATTGCTTTATTTACTTTTAAAAATAGTATTACTAATAATAATTAGGATAATTGGATAAGTCATTAAGAACAAAGAATTAAGAATGTGGAATTTCTTATACTGTATGTTTTAACACTTCCTTAAAAAATAAGAAATCCATTATTAATTATAATAAGTGTTGAAGTTAAATCTTTTTATTAAGGTAAACTTTATTATCAATCTTTTTATCAATTACCTACAAATACCTACCATTCACTATCTTGTCCATCATCATCCTCATTGTCTCATCACTCGCACAACCCCAACAAATCAGCAACATCATAATTGTTTTTAATTTGTGTTCCTTATAAGTTACCGATTCTGGTAATTTAATTTGGGTTGTGTATATTAAAAATATTTATATCTATACAATATAATATTTACCTTTCACTGAAATCATTACGCAATTGAAAGTCATGCCATTATTAAATAGCAAATGTAGTGATAACACTATGAATAGGTAGTGATATTAATTGGGCACTGTCATCACCTCATAATAACCACAATACACTTAACAGAAACTTGAAGCATACACAGCTTTTTTTCGGTTATTAGTAACAGTAGGTATGGAATTTGTATTTTGGATAGCATAGTTCCAGGTTTTTTTTATGATTTTCTTTTAACAATTGACTGGCGATATATAATGTAAATTTGTAAAATCTGTTTTTCCTCTCTATTTTCTGATACTTAAAAGAAAAATGGCGAGCTGGTTTTATGTATTATTAGGTAAATGATCGAACTATAGAGGGCAGTGTTTTTTGTGTTTTGTTTAGAATTCACCTAGATGTCAGGATAAAAATATACAAGCTATGAATATACAAAGAGAAAATGCACAACTCCCTCAAATACCTTGATGGCAAATTGTGTTCCTCTATGTTTGTGAGTACAGTGCGTCCTCACAATTCTGGGATATCTCGCTACCTGTGCACACCAAGCTTCATACACCAGCATCTGAAATAGCACTAAATGCAAAGCAGGACGACGATGGTTGGGTGGGTATGCTGGAAGTGGTGACAATAGGAAGGTGGTCGGAAGGGCTAGTGTCCATGGCTCTTGTTGATGATGGTAAGCCGCTGGGTAGTCGAGCATGGCTGCCTGCAACTTGTAGGCTGAAAAATTTAAAAATTCCATTTTTTAACTGCTTGTAATTGCAACTTGTATTGGTAAATGCATGTTAATGTATTCGGTTCTGCCCCTTCTTCAAAGCTGTTGCAATGTGGTGTTCCTCAGGCTCTATCCCCTTCTCTTCATATTCTATATTTCTCCCATCTTCAAGATTATTCATTATTATCATATTCATTTCTATATTTACGTTGATGATATCCAGTGTTATCTTCCTTATCCCTTCTCTGACTCTCAATCTGAAATTAAAATGTGGCTCGCCAAAAAGATATCCCCATTACTTGAGCACTTGTGAGTATGAATAGGCCTGCCACTGTGCCCCAAATTGCCTGTAAACGGTGGAGAGATGTGTGGGGTGTTTCATTTCTGGTAGCTTTAATGTTTATGGAAATTGTTGGTTTTTTTCCTTCTGTAGTGCCTTGAGCACTACTGCAGTGGATATGTGCGCTTTATCAAGTTATTATTATTTAATATGCTTATATCAAATCCTTACAAAACTGAATACTGTTTTATAATTCCTATTAATTTTTCTAAAGCCAGATTTTGCCTGACTTTAATTTTGAAACTTTGAAATTAAACCATCAATAGTAGCTTCTCACCTCAAATGTGAATGGGAGTTGGGAGAGCACATAAAGAGTTTCTTCGGTGGGCTGGCTTCACCATCACTGTCCACTGTAACAAAAATAAAACATAATCTTATATAAAATTTAGAAAAAATTGAAAGGGCTTTGGATATTCTTGTGTTATGTGGGGGCGTGTGGCGTAGCGTGTCAGGCATTGGACTTCTGATTGCGGAATCAGGAGTTTGAGACCGACGCTGGTCGCATTGCTTGTGTCCTTAGGCAAGATACTTTACCTACTGTATGTTTGCCTCTCACCACCCAGGAGTACAAGTGGGTACCTGGTATGTACAAACACAACTGCGCTGATTACTAGTTGCAATATTATGGAATTCTCTCCAGGGAGCTGAGTATGTGTTCCATACGTGTTTGAGCCAATGACCAGGGTAGTAATGTGAAGCGCTTAGAGGCTTTATGCATGATTAATATTATTAATACGACCGACATATTATCATTATTATTATTATTATTATTATTACAATACAGTATTAGTTTAAAATAAGCTACCAATTGCTTTCAGTAATTCTACAGTATCACTATACAATATATGTACACACAGAGTATATTGATTACTGATAAACTCAAACATACCAAAAAATACACTATACAAGCACACATTTCATTTCATTTAATTCATCCAAAACATAATTACAACGAAAGCTGTGCTGGACTGGATTGCTCAAAAGTGATCTAGGATCCTAAATTTGCTGTTGAGGAGCTCTCCAAACCAAGGCCGTAAACACCCACTGACCAATAACAACATTAAAAAAGAACAGGATGAAAACCAAACAAAAAGATTCATAACACTTACATTTCCTCTTGAAGTTTAAAGTTCCAGGTCGTAACACTGGACTCATACTACGTGCACGATACACTTGCGTAGTTGGGCTTGGAATTGGACTTGGGGATGACATGCCTGTGCTACGATGTTGCATCGATGGAGAAAAGCATTGCTATATGAAAAGTCAAAAACACAATATGAACTGTTTATTTAAAAATTATATTTATTTGTTAAATGCATGATACAATCGTACTATATGGTCACATTGTATTATTGGTTATTTGAAATTTCGTATTTTTAAAATGCATAAAATACTTACATCTCTGCAGGATGCGCACCATGCCAACGGTGTCAAAATTTCGCATCGGTGACTAATTGTATGATGTGACGTCATATTCCCTTTGTATTTTATGAAAGGTTCTTTCTGATTAGATGGTTTTTGTATTTATCAAAAATGACATGGACTTTTTTCAACCAATAGTATTATATGTTATATCAGTGGTTAGCTTTTATTTTGACCTGTTTAAAACTGTTTGAATCAGCCGACAGGTGGCGATGGTATCATTGTTTGCATTTCCAACTTTGCTATCAAAAGTGCAATTTCCCACAATTTACATTTTTTGTATTTTTAGCAAAAATGTTAAACTCAGAAGTGACATGGACTTTTTTCACTATGTCAAATATAAATAACATATTATTGTGTAACACAAATCCATCTTTCATAATCTGAGTGAACCAGATTTCTACGTTTACGCATTCTCAAGATATTTGTGATTATAAGCCGTTTTTCGTATGTTAAATTAGCGTTAAAACACTACGGGTATAGACCCAAATGACATGCACTTTTTGATATTCTGCTCTTATAAGCTCTTATTATATCTGTATTACAGAACATATGGGGCCTTACAAAGCTTCTTTGTAAGGCTTTTTCTTTTTAAGTATATTATAGCTGCTATATTACAATGAAAGTGTATTTTAATTGTGCGCTTTTAACATTTCCTGAATACAAGTGTGATCCAAATGTTTACAAGATGACCAAACATGTGAATGCATCTTAATCAGTCTGAAACAACATTCAAAAATAGCATACAGCTACTGCTAATGTTTGGTTTGCATGTCTATTACACAATTTCATTTACAAATTCATGTTAAAATTGGTTGTAAAATTTGGTAACAATGGACCTTTAAAATCCATGGTATATATTAATTTAAATTCATACACCAATTTTTAAATTAAGTTGTTTGTTTTCAATATTATAGCTTTTCATTACGATGCAAATGTTTTAATACATGCTGTATAAAGTGTGATCTATGGGCAATCAACAAAAGGTTCTGAATTTTTACAAGTTAATTAGCCTGTTTATGCATGATATTTGTTTAATAGCAGCAGGTGGATAATGTTGTTTCCCCACAGCAACAGTATTTAGAGAGAACGTCACTCCATCACTGTTGGTAAATTTTAGCAGATGAAAAGGCGCGTGTGTGTGTGTGTGTGTGTGTATAAATAGATAAGAATTGTACATAGGTAAATAATCCAAGCAAAATCAATTGTCAATGGAGAACGTCAGCCTTGCATGCATACTTGAAAATTATGTCGGGTATTAATGAGTTACCATGGAACTGTATATTAATTATTGTTCTGTATTAATTACAAAGCTAGTAATAATGTTTCCATCTTTACATAACAGAATACAACAAATTATTAATATACTGTACATAGAATAGACCACTAACAGTATTCAGGATTATGTTTCAAGTTGAAACTAATCCACCTTTTGCATTTGATCAGTCACATGATCTGTATGAGGTACTCGCTATGATATTGTTTTGAACAGTCGAGTTGAACATAATATTAAGAAAAATTTTCACGATGCACAGTGGATACTGTTTCGTAGGCGGCCTGCTGTAGTTGAACTAGAAATTATTATTTAAGGCTTGTTGCAGTCATACTCATAGCTAAAAGAAACGTCTAGCACCAGAAACAATATTTCTGAATGTTACACTAGAAAATAACCCAAAAACCCATGATACTTAATAACTCACCCTAACTGTGAAGTGTTTTGCCTAATGGTGCATGCCTAGCTAAGCCTGCCCAGTAGTGGATCCAGGAATTCAAAATAGGGGGACCAAAGGACATTCAAGATGGAGAGTCTATAATACCTCAGGCCCACCATAATTGATTTATGGCACCTCTAGATGGCTGGAAATGGCACTCACATACCTCAATTTAATTAAAATTTTTCTCTTTTTTCCATTTTATTTATAATTTCGTAAAATTTGGGGGGTGGGGGCTGAGATATTTAGCTACGAGCTGTGCAGATGCTTACAGGACGAAACTTAATATTAAGAATGTATCTTATGTGAATCTGGATTAAAACTTTGCTAGTTGAACTTTCAGAGGTCCTCAGATGGCCTCTAAAAATTTCAGAGTAAAATAACAAATGCCATCACAAACAATTCAGTTGTGTCACTGCTATTTGTGATTTTAATAAACTGCAATTGCAATAGTTATATAAAATATTTAGTAATTACAAATTATGTTTTCCTTGTTGCTCCTCTTTTTAATTTTACTGATTTTATTTTTCTGTACTTTTTGCGTGATGTATATTTGTGTGTTTTATATTGAATTTTAATAATATATATTTGTAATTACTGGATGGGAGTGGTTCTCTGACATTTTGTAATTAAGTTTACTAGACCTGGCCCTCCCATCTAGCTGTCTTGATTGCCAATAAAGAATAAGAATAAGTAATATATCTAATAAATATTATCTAAAATATTTTTGAAGGATGGAATCTGGATCAATTAAACATACTTTTGGTAAAATTCTTGTTGGAGATGGCGACGAGCAGATAGAAACAGATAATGATGTTGCTATGCTCAAAGGATCCGCAAAACTTTTCTTGTGGTTGTCATTCCTTAGGGATTTAATGCTTTCATCCTGAAAGAAAAACATTAAATATGTCATATTAAAATAACTTTTTTATTTAATTCAACTGAACTCCCTCCAATTATAGACCACTTTTCTGTGGTCCCAAATTAACAAATTTCTTTTATTTTTATAATTCTAATTAGAGACCAAAGCTGCTAACACCATGGAAACCCCAGTCCCAAAAGTGGTCTTTAATTGGTCTTTCGTAAAGACCGCAACTTTCATTGCTCCTTGTAAATGTGGACAACAGGCCTCTGGAGACCCTTTCATTTTTTTTCTATTGGATATAAAGGCACACAGCCTAGGCAAATACACATCAACTATACATTTGAAGATTTCTTCCAAAAGAAACTGCTATAACCAGCCTTTCAGAGAGAAATTCTTGAAAGTATAGGAATGGGAAAGGTTTTTACAGTATACAACAGTGTCTGACTGCTTGTTCATGTGTTTAAACTCCTGCATAAAAACTTGGTCTCGTACATTAAAACCTTGAATAGAAGCCATGGGCTTCTTTTTTTGGCGACATTTGGGTGAACTTCTTTTGAAGATGGGCTTCTTTTTGAGATTAACTAGTTTTGCAAAGTAAATAGGGAGGCTTATTTTGAAAATGAATGCTATAAATTTTGGGAATTACTAGTTACCTATAAAAAAATAGGGCCACTGTAAACATTTTTCAACAATGAAATCCTGTTAAAAAAAAACCAAGAGAATCATTTTTTAATTATGACTTATTAAAGTAGCCTTGAATACAAGCCCATGCTATCTTGAAAAAAAGACTATGGGCAAACTAAAGAGGAGAAATGTGCTTCAATTCGAGATGGACTCTTTCTCGAGATTAGGCCTATAGAGCTTTCTATTTCTAGGTTTTACAGCAGTAGTTCAGTAATGGTCCTTTTTCTACTAGTCATTCTCAGAACTCAGCTGTTCAAACACAAACCAGTCTAATGAATGGGTCTTTCAATTACATACTGTATGTAATATTATACTTTTATGGGGTCTGAAACACACATGGTCCATCAACTTGGATTTTTTTTATTTAAAATTTATTTTATCTGGGACTATATTTATTGTTAAAACACTAAGAGCAAAACAAAGGTTGAATATTTGAACCTGCGATTCTTCGTTTGAAGAAACAAATTAATTATTTTCTATATCTTTCTATATCTTTCTCAATTTTGTACAGTAGTTCAAACCATATCCTGACCTCCTCTGAGAATGCTTTAATAATAAACAAACTAATGAATTTATCGCGATATAACAATTGTCTATAAATATATCAATACGTATGGAATAATCGTAAGCTATCCAATTGTTATGACCCTATATAAACCAGTTGGCCTCTGGATGTTTAAATCTAAACTTGTAGCAGTGATTCAAAATTTACGTGGGAACAAAGTTAATAAAAGCAAAACAAAACTATTAATCATTCTCAGAGCTGGGTGTCCAAAACACAAACCAGTCTAATAAATGGGTCTTTTACATGTTATATTATACTTTTATGGGGACTGGAGAACACATAAGTAAGGCTTAATTGACTAATAGCAGTGTTTACGGTCTTTCAACCAAGATTCTCCGATTTGAAATCAATTTAATATCTATCATTTAACTAAATTATAACAATAAGAGAAGATAACAATAAATCTGTACTTAAAAAACAAATTTATGTAAACTAAAAAAAAAAAAAAATGCTGTGCACTCAGCAAGTAATTATAGTAGTGCTAGTGCAATAATTTGCATTTGGATAACTTTCATTGCAAAATGAAAGTATTGATTGCTCAAGTCATCAAAAAATGAAATCTGGCACACATAGGTGCACTGATGGAGACCACATCCACTACAGACCAAAACACACATAAATAAATAGCTGATAATGTATAGCCAACCTGCTTATTGTAATTTGTAAAGAAGCATGAATATAATTGGATCCTTGATTGAATATGCTAATTACTGTATGTCTAAACTGGAGGGCTGAGTCACATGTCAGTATAGTGCAACAACATTTGGAAAACACATGACTACTGTATGTCATTTGTTGCATTATCATGTGCAGTTTTCTAATACCAACCTGATGATTTTTAAACAATCTACCCGATGTTACAATGAATTATTCATGTAATTGCTGGTACTTGAAAATAATTAATTTAGCAAGCACATACTTCATTATTTTCTGATAATTTAGGTGATATCAATGTATATATATTTTTCACAGGAAATTAAGTAGTACTTAAATCCATTTGATGAGCAATAAATTCTCTTATCTCTTACAATTACCTTATTGACACTTGGCCCCAGCTTGAAGCATACAGTATTATGTTTTAAGAATTATATTCTTTGGGCACTGAATACAGGCTCCAATGTATATGTTGTGAATGGCCTTTAATAATAAAAAAGCTAACTTAAAAAAGTCTAAACATTAATGACACAAAAACCTTACAATATAACTACAAAAATTCATTTAGAATTTCTGGGCTGCCCTGGGCCCACCCACTTGTGTTCCAGTTCCTGGTGGGAACATC
>NW_022757468.1:64185-69234 GCF_011630105.1 Anneissia japonica
CCTCCACCCCACCCACAAAAAAATTTGCTACCTATAACATATTTTTATTTCAATATTTATACTGTACTACTAATATTTTTATATTAATTTATTTAACCAGTGTTTTGTGGGGATATTGCATCCAAAAGCTAACCATTTGGGATCCTCAACTGACAGTAAGACAATACAAGATACAACAAGATACAAGATACTTTTATTGTCACTTATAGAAAAATTCACAAGTAGAATGCTTTTCCCTGATGCTTATACACGTAATGAATATAAATAAAAATACAAAAATAAAAACAGAGGTTAGAACAAAAGACCATAAAGGGTAAACAGCACACAAAAAATAATAGCACAAGGTATTGCAAAGGAAAATCATCGGTCAAAGTTAGCATTACAGATATAAACTGAGTTGTGAGTGAATGCTAAACTGAGTTGTGAGTGAATGAATTTCTTAATCTATTAGTATTTTTAGGGCGTAAGTGGCCAGATCTGTTAGATGTGCATTCATGATGTAAGGGGTGGGAAAGATCTTTAATAACGATGTCTAATTTCTTAATTACAGATTTGTTATATATGTCATCAAAACTCTCAACTTCGGATCTAATGACTTTACGTGCCGATTTCAAGATCCTGAGGATTTTACTACGGTTTTGTTTACTTAAATTAGTAATAGTAGGATACAAAGCCTTTAGAGTTGATTTGAGCAGGCTAACATGTTAAATTAAAACAACAGTCTACTGGTGGGACAAGAAAATGGTTAAAATAATGTTTGCCAACAAATAAATAACGAATAACTAATATTTTAAATGTAGAAAATTAAGTATATTAATAATTCATTGTCAGTGAAAGCAATAAATAAAGACGTGACGAGAATAAGTTGATGACAGAAACTTTTGATCGTGACAACAAGAAGAATCTAGAACAGATTCACTCATCCGTGACCATCCAGCATTGGATTAGATTTATATGGTGTAAACACCAAGGTTAACCCACAAAAGTCTGAAGAAGACTTATTTCCAGTGGAGTCCTTCTGGTGGTGATTGGGCAGTACACTGGAAGGCAATCCCCTACATTTTTTCTAAAGAGTGTACTGCGTTCTTTAATAATATGCACTTGGGTCATAATGCACATGGCACCAATGACTTAAACATCTCATCCGAAAAACAGTTTGCTGGCATTCCAGCCCTCTAGCTGAAAATACATGGAGAGCAGTGATGGGAATTGAACCGGGAACCCATGAGATCAGCACAGCACGCAGACAGTGGCTACCACCAGTACAGTGGCTACCACCAGGTGCAACAGTGAGATCGCACCCACCTAAATTGTACTAAGCAAAATAATTGTATTGTATTGTTGATATATTATTTTTATCATTAAAAATTTAGTATACTGCCTCATTATGGTCACATGACATGTTTTCACCTTTCATGTTCTGTTTCTCGCTGTGATATATTAATACTTTCCTCTTGCTTGATTTGATTTATCCTGGACGGGATTCTGATTGGTGCAGAAGTCTGTCAAAATAACCAATCAAAAGATCACAAAACATTAGCAGTGATTAATACTTTTAAAGAGTTAACAATGCTACACAAAGACTGAAGTGCACTCTTGAATTTAAGAACTAACTCAGAAAAACCTCTAGATTGGAAAACCCTCTAATTTAAGACCACTTTTTCAAATAACCAAATATCAATCTTCAATCTATTAACAATACCGTAAATAAGGTAACCCTTAATGTGGAGACCTAACACTAACCATAACCCTTAATGTGGAGACCTAACCCTGAGACCATTCCAAATATTCAGGTTCCAAAGTTGGTCTTGAATATATATAATTATAACAATATCTATTATATAATTATAATACAATTTTCAGATGACATAAAACAATAATACATTTATTTCCTCCAATTAAGGATCAAATGTACAAAACATACGGAGTGGGGGGGGGGAGGCCAAACGATGGATGAACAAGTTCCTATCACCAAACAGTTTCATCTGCCCATAAAATGGAAATGATATTAAACATATAAATTTGCTTGGATTTACACCAAGACAAATATACCGTAAAGACTCCCACTAAATTTTAAATGTAATATAAATGTAAGATTTAAGCTTTTTACCAGCTTGGAATTGTTGTCAAGTTATGAGATGAACCTACCGGTTTAGATGAATTCGGCGTTAAATTGGCACTAAACCTTCTAACTCTCCCCCTGGTTGGTGATGGTTGGAACACAAGTGACTCCTCACTGTCAAAACAAAATAACATTTGAGGAATTATGACAATTTCAAATAATTCATAAACTAAAATATTATTTCTCAAAACAAAAAAATGACATTCCAGGAAAATATAATGAATGACAAATCTCAGCAATTTACACACTATACTATAAACATTTATCAGCTCTACTTTTCGTCCACACAGTGGACTTCATTATTCTCCTTCATATAGTCTTAAAAGTGCTGAAATTTGTATTTACTATTGATCTACAGCAGACTAACGCAGCTACACTTTTATTCATCATGATTCCAGGACATTACACAGTTGAATACATTATTTCACAAGAACAATGTAATGTAAATATTGTATAAGTTTAAAAGCATTTATATATACATTATATCACACAGTTTATTAAGTATTTTAAAGTTTTAATGCAAATACAGGTCTCCCTCCAACTAAAGACCACTTTTTGACTGGGGTTTCCATGTCTTTAGCAGCTTTGGTCTCTAATTTGAATAATAAATTTGGGACCACAGAAAAGTGGTCTTTAATTGGAGGGGTTTTTAATTAGAGGGAGACATGTATTAAAATATCCTTAAATAAAACATTGGTTAAATATGCCTTTGATTTATATTGAAATGTCAACATTAATTATATATTTACTTACTTGACACTCGGTCCATTTATCATGGGGGCGCTATTTGATCGCCTAAGTTGACCTTCTTCCTCTGAAAATTCATGTACACTGGCCGCTGACTGAGCCCTAATCTGAACTGGATCGACCTCCATCCTACTCGCTTCAGAACTTGTATCACTATCAGCCATTTTGGTACTACTCTTCTGTATTATAAAAAACAACATTTAAAAATTCATTATCATGAGATAGTAATAGTATTGAATTTAATTTCAATGGTGTTTGCATCAGGAAATTTTTATAGGAATGACATACCCTGTATTGAATTATCAGTACATTCCCAGTAATTGCGAAAACAAATTTGGGCCGAAAACGAACCCATGTTGCATAATTACACATTTCCTCACAAAATGCCCACTAAATCTGCCAAAAAATATTTAAAACGATAGATACTGTAGGAAGAGATAAAACGGGATAGCAGGATAAGAACGAGATTTCAAAACATAAAACAATTTCAATATTGTAAACTTACACTTAACATAACATGTGCATGCCTAAAATTTACACGTAAACAGTAAATTTGAGTAATTGATTATAAAATAGTTTAACATACATCTGTGGTTTGCTAAAAATGCATATGAAAATTGAATTGTTTTCATTTGTGTCTCCTCTGGATCTAAAAACCTGGCCTTTGCAATTAAATGTTTTAGAGGAATACAGTAGAATTGGTGACACTGCATTTGGCTTTCCTTTCAGTGGTGGAGAGCAAGCCGAGTAAGTCAGTTGAAAGCTATATTAGCTACTTTGCAGATTTACTGTAAATAGGAAACACTTTGAATATGTATTGCCTAAGCATAAATATACATCAATAAGAAAATAAGAGATAAAATTTCAACAACAGTATGGAATGGGAGAACTGACACACTCTAAATGGATGCATCTAAGCAAAGCCTAAACCTAGTCTGCAAATAGGTTTTACTAAAGTACAATATACAGATAATATTTAAGCCAAATAATAATAGCTACTGCAAATGAAAAAAAAAAAACATTACACACACTCGGCCATGGCAAGGCCAACAATGCAGTCTTAATAAAGACTACCAGTGTGATTAACTTGCCTGTTGTAGTTGCTTGGATAAATATAAAGAGCCCAAAATCTTCAAAAGTTGTTGAAAATCTATTACACACAACTTAACTCATTCGGGGGTAAAATTTTGAACTGTATCAAGTGCTGGTGGTGGTTCCAGGTGGTCCCTGACTGGGGGTTTATTTAGGGCCCAACAATGTATGAAAAATTCCACAACAAAATACTAAACTAGGCCTAGGCCAGGACAAAACAAACAAAAATGTACTACAATACGTCAATAGAGTAACCTCAGCTCAGTCTCAATCTGATTTGTGGTGTCAGTAATTAGTATCTATATCATTTTGGTGTTGTGTGTAGTACTCAATGTTGTGGTAAGTAAAGTAGGAAACAGGCCTAGGTGGCCTAGGCCTGGTACTACTGGTAGTAGTAAGGCCTAAGCCACTAATTAGGCCTTAGATTAGTTTAATAATAGTAATAATCGTGTAGTTTTATATAGCGCACATATCCATCTAATGTAAGATGCTCAGGGCACTTGATATATCATATGTGGACTAAGGCTATACTAGCCCTAGTAGTACTACTCATCAATGATCAAAGTGATTGAAAAGGCGCTCAATGGGTGATAAATCAAATTCAAATACTCTATTATAGGCTATTATTATTATTAAATTACTATACTAAACAGTCCATCATGTAAGACTCTGCACTAAAGCAAGTATGTGACGTTTTGGCAACACTGGTAGGCTACTTTGTATTCGATATAGGCCCTAGGCCTAGGCTAGTAAACCCTGAAACTGAATGAATGAGAGCCTGGATTGCCAAACGGACCGGACATGTGTCTACATAGGTACTGCGCTGAAAATGATAAAAACTGACTGAGGATTCCCTTCTGCTGGGCCTAGATATATGTGCAGAATTTATGTATAAAATATCTAAATAAGTGAAATAGTTCCATATCAAAACATTATTCGTGGCTCTTCATACCTTGCCAGGTGAACTTGGAATGAAATTTCAAGAGACTTTGCTACACAACACCAACAATTTGTTGTTGAAAGTTTACTCACATAGGGCCTAGGCCTGAGCCTACTCGATCGGTCTAGCGATGTTGACTTTTCTGCCC
>NW_022757468.1:69483-75124 GCF_011630105.1 Anneissia japonica
GGTGATTAAAAAATTAAGTATGAGAAAGTGATGAAACGAATAACTGGAAGTGAGAACTACACTAGGTATAAACAATGATAGTTCTTTGGATGCTTTATGTGTTGAACCGTTTTATTCTAGTGCTATTAAAAATTAACCCTAAGGAATTACATAGTTTACAATTCAAAGTTCAAAGTTCAATTTATAATATCACCATAATATCCGGTAAATTATTCAAGTCAAGAATATAATTAATTAATTAAACGTATCACACAAGATTTAACATGGTCAAATATAATGCTAATTAGGTCCAGGTGAATGTCTTTTGACAGTAATTAAACAAGTCTTGTCTATGTACGGTACTCACAACTGAATTTGGTTAGGCGTCTGATCTTTTGTTGAAAAATTGAATAACTTACTTTCTTATACAATACTGCCATAATGTTATAAACTTCACATCTTTATCACGGTTTCTTTTGATTTTCTTTAGACATATGTAAAATTTAAATTGATTCACCTTGTTTACCAAAGGCTGGATGTACCCAAGCCAAGGAGGTATTAAATAAAAGAATTATTATAATACCTCCTTGATGTACGGTACCCAAATTTTAATTAGGTCATCATCATTAACATTGCATTATTACCATGCCTATAAGATAATTTAGCAAATAGTTGAAGAACTTCCTGTTGCATAAAGAAAACAGAACACACTATTTTCTCTATGATCAGAGTGCTCGAGGAACAAGTTAGCGCTATGGTTTATTACAATCATACTACCCCATTGTTCTATCAAAAATTACTTATTTTCTCACCTTTCTGATTTTCACCTACGATAATTATCAAATAATTATTTTTTTGAAAATATTATTTGATGTTCTCTGAAATAAAACCTTTGTTCCAAAGTCACTAATGCCCTCGTTTATTACCAGCTTCCTGCTCTATATTTTCGTGTAACTCTATGATTACTGGTCAAGAGACTTGACATTGGTGTTTCAAATTATCTAGAAAGTATGCCTGTATTTTATATAATATTTCTAATCTAGAGATGTTATGACAAAAAATGATCGGATCTCAAACATATTATGACCCATGTTGCCTGTAACTACCGATCATCGGGATCATCTTCTATAGTTAAGTTTAAACATCTGAAACATCCTTTGGTCCTATATGGAACAAATATCACAAGTATAAATATGTGGTTCAATATGAAGCAATGGTTTATAAGTATATATGATAAGTATTGTGTTAATTATCCTTTCAAACTTAGTCACGGAGTGCTATCTTATTAATAATTTCTTAATGTTGTTATAAGAAGAAGGCAAAATATATAACTTAGGGTATCCCAATTTTAGCCCCACCTCAACATCTTACCTTAATAGCTTCAGAAAAATGTTATTAGGTTCATCATCAATGACTATATCATCACATTAAAATGTTATATGACCAGGATAATGACCAATAATATAAGGTCAAAGCTCAATTGTAGCATGTTTTTTGCGGAAAATGTTCGATAAGGTAAACTTAAATATTCATATTTCACACCTACAATTTGAAAAAAAAATTGTTAGGATATAAGACCCTATATTTTCATTCTTAATTTGCATATTTTAGAGCGAATTTGCATATAAATGTGATTATAATGTGACTATAGATTTTTATTTTATTTTGAAGTTTTGTAAATGAAGTTTCTACGGACATACGTCGCAGAGACGCAATCAGTGAATATAAGGTCAAATGTCAATTGTATCATTTCCGACCATTTTGGTAACAGGTGTTCTACTAGAGCCAATATAAACAAATATTCCGTACAATTTGAAAAAAGCAACTCTCTGTGACCAGATATTGTCAAGACATAGGAACCTTATTTTTTCATTCCTAATTTGCATATTTTAGAGCTAATTTGCATATGAACAGAACATGGTGTGATAGATTTCCATCCTTATTAATATATTGAAAAGAAGCATGTATTTAAATTATTTAAGATCTAAACCAAGATACACGAAAGAATTCTACGGAAAGTAGTTAAAAGAGATATTTAAATTCGGTGATTATAAGGTCAAAGGTCAATTTTATCATTTCCGGTGATTTTTGTGGAAAATGTTCCATTACACCAAATAGAAACATGCATATTCCGCACAATCTGAAAAAGAAAGTAACTCTCTGTGACTAGCCATTGCCAAGATATGGGAACCCTTTACTTTCTTTTCTAATTTGCATATTTTAGAGCTAATTTGCATATGAACACTACATTTGATCATGGTGTGATTATAGATTTCCATCCCTTTGATTAATATATTGGAAATAATCATGTATTTGAATGATTTAAGACCTAAATTAAGATTCTATATACATTAATTGCAGAGATATGCAAATTCAGTTAATATAAGTTCAGGGGTCAATTGTAGTATTTCCGTTAATTTTTTTGGGTAAATGTTCCATTAGAGAAAATAGAAACATGCATTTTAAAAAGAAACCAACTCCCTGCGACCAGCGGTTGCCAAGATATGAGACCCCTATATTTTCAACCTAATTTGCATATTTTAGCTAATTTGCATATGTTCCCGAGGTGTGACCAAGGTTTAATTTGTGGAATTTCATCCCCTCATCATATGTACTTGATTAAAAAAGAAAAACCTTTGTTTGCAATTTGTTTGACTTTTGGCTCTTTTTTGAGCTACTGTAGATTGCCTAGCCTAGTCCCTTTTTTGACAAATTTGATTAAGTATAACCACTAAGATCCTTGTCTTGTTTTTGGAATGTTTTGTTACTTCATAAGTTCATGTATTTTAGCCGTGAGGCTGCGATTTGTATGAAGTTGTGAATAAATAATAAAGTAGGCCTAATTATACCACCCCGCATACTACATACTGTATCTACTGCAATGGATAAATAAAATAGAAAAAACCACAGAGTCCCTGACATTGTATTTTATTCATCATATTTTTCTTTCATCCTCATTTATTCTGACAAATATTATATGATTGTATAATGATTTTTATATTGTATTTGCAGGGTGTTATTGGCGTCCACACTGTTGGATGAAATTAAATAAAAGTAAATAAATACCGTATTTACTGTATTCGAATAAAACGCCCCGCTTTGAATAAACGCCCCTTTCTCCACATTTGGAACAAACGCCTTTCTCGAATAAACGCCTTTCTCGAATAAAAGTGAGTTTATTGGCGTGTACATGTATTCATCTTACATTTAAAAAAAAAAACCTCCCTCGAATAAACGCTCCTTCAAATTCCTTCTCAACAATAAACGCCCCGGGGCGTTTACAGTATTCGAATAAAACTTAATACGGATATCCACATAACACGCACAACAGAATTAAAGCGTTACCATTGCGCATACCGGTTAGGCCTATCACCATTTTCTTACAATTTAAAGTAAAGTATGTATATTTATGGTTCGTAAGCTACTCTAATTTTCATTCCATTATGATTATTATATTGCAGTTGAGAAGTCATCCGTATTCTTAGATGATATGCGAATCCTTTTTCACATCCAAATATGGAAATATTCCGAAAAGTTTCTGAAAAAAATAAGCAAATAAAGTAGCGTATAAATACAATTAAAACACACATTTGTCAATGGTACGTACGTGTATCTGAAAATGGGGTGAGAGGCAGGAGAACGGGGTATGGACAGCTAATACATAAACATATATGTTTTTTCGTTTACAAAGAACTTTACCTTTAAAGACGGCTTGTGTCTTAGGAACTTGCTTCTTAAGTCGTAACTGTAAAACATACAAAAACAATTTAATAGGGCCTACCAATTTGTGAAAAATAGACCTGTGTTGATCAGCATATAAAGCTGTTCAAATAGGATATTGCTTTTTAATCAAATACCTGACATGACATATTTATTTATTTTAACAATATTTTACGAGGGTGGTCCATCCGGCCGGAGTTGATCATTAGGGACCCTCAATACATAACACAAGTAAAAAAGGAAATATAAATAAATTAACTATAAAGTAGACTTATTTCAGACATATACTTACATGAACACTGCATGAAATGCTGTGCCTAGACCAGAGAATACGTGCCACCACGCGTGTAATTGCAGTAACGGTTGCGCGTAATTTGGCAGGAAGCCCCGGATTTCACTGTTGGAATAAAATAAAGACGCACGCTAACAATAACTACAGATTATACATTTATGAACTGAAATAATATCCGATATATGGGATTAGTCTAGGAATGGTGTATTACCGTAATTCTGGACAGAAGAAACGGTCGGTTACCCAACACAATCCGGCAATAATAAAGAACATAAGAGCGAGTAGCAAATAGCTTGTGTTACAGCGATGATGTCTGAAAATGAATAAATCATGGAAGACAAAATTAAAACACTGTATTATGTGTCAACCAAAGTATATCCATCAACAACCCATCTTTATTTATACTAGCGTTTCAACAACGATTTGATTTAATATTTTTTTCTGTCCACACTATACATTTGTATTTGACAAATTGGTGTGATGTACCCATATATGGTCATGGTTATGTCATATTACACCCAAATATGGGCATATTAGATTTATTTCTCACATTATATTTCAAGCAAAGGGTTACATTAAAGACGTCAAATAAAGCAAACCATTTACTTATATAATACTTCCACCTGATTTTTTGTACAGATAGATAAGTTATTGTCATAAAAATACAAGGAACTAGGAAATTTTCCTTCCTTATTTGAAATTTAGGCCACTAAAAAATATATATAATATATATATAATATATATATTAAATGCCACACGTAAATAAACAATCCTAAACTGCACGGCGAGTCGAATGGCCGATGCAACGTACAGCCATAATATCGGCGCTGGTTCGAACGTCTGGTTCAGGTGGTGGAAAACTACAAACCGGAGGTCCAGTATACACAACTTGCCCCATGTGTACTTTAAAATACCCAAGCGCTATATAGGCTCAAATCGAACTACATTACATGAAATCCACTTTCAACAAACATTATCTTAATTTCCTTTTTCCATCAAACACAGTTCTGTCACACAAACGCACGTGTTTACGTTCATTTACGCAATTGTTTTGTGGGACTTTAGCGACAATATCAAAAGGGGGAGGTCAAACGGAAAGTTCACCAACCTTGCAGAATGTATTGACAGCACAACTACTACCATCAGGTTAATGAAAAATGACGTCTGAAATAAAGCCAAGTAAAATCTAGTGGTTTTTTGTGTGTGTGTGTGTGTTTTTTTTTAACACTGGAAACAAAGTATAAAATTCATGGCAGCAAAAACAATCATCATAATTTTTTGAAATCAATGATTGAATTCCATAAATGTTTAATGTTAGTGAAGCACGGCATGTAAAGGTAAATGATTGTAAATCGTCTTACCCTAAATAAAAATGGAGTCGGACTGACAATGGTTACTATAGTAATGACTACTGATCCAAGAAACAACACTGACGGTAACAAAATAGTCTTGCTATGCTGCGGTGATTGTGTTTCAATTCTAAGAAAAATAATAATGTTGTTAGAAAATTAGGTCTTACGTGGAAAGTGGCAATCAGTATTATTTATATGATGCACTTATTATTTACTTATTTATTTGTTTAAGTTCATGCAAATGAAGTAATATGTTATATTATGCTATTTTTGGATATTTTAAAAACTAATATATATA
>NW_022757468.1:75139-97444 GCF_011630105.1 Anneissia japonica
TATATATATATATGTATATATATATATGTGTATATATATAATACATATATATAATAAGAAATGAATAGTTGAAACAAGACTAATAGAGTGAGAAGAATGCAAAATCTGCAAGGATTCTCATTGAACGTTTTCTGGAAGACAGTAACGTTGATAATAAGAAGCAACTAAAAAATAAAATGAAGTATATGAATTCAAAAAAGAATAAATATGGCCTTTCCATAACATTTTTTTGTAACTTCAATGAGATCCATTTCGCCAAAATCCATTCAATAACTAAGTCATTTCAGAGTTGGTAACTGAGTGACATAAGATATACACATATGCACGTACGAAAGACATAATATAGCGTCCGATACTCACAGACAAAACATGTACACAGTAATAGCCCATACCATAGGTAGCTGGTCGAATAGCTATTGAAATAAAATTTCAAAAAATTAAGCTTTTATTTTTTATTAATGAAAAAGTATGATACTATCCTACTATATATTATATATATATGCATATATATAGGCATATATCTGTCTCTTATACACATCTAGATGTGTATAAGAGACAGGTATAGAAGAGACACTTTATATTACGTAGATGGAGTACAAGAAAGTGTATCTATTAACTTATAGTTTATGACTAGCAAATAATCTTTTTTAATACCGAATCTGTTTAATGAAAAGTACTTGCTTTACCTGCATCGTGAGGTGAAGAGTCATATGAAACAAAATTGATCCGACACTTACAGCTATGGGAAAAATAAATGTTACGTCATTTAATTATACAACACTACATGTCTAATGATTCACATATTTTGTTGTTATTATAGACCGAAACATAGTGTATAATTATTGAAACTGTTTGCATACGTGTGTTTACGTGCAAACCTAATTTAAATATTATTTACTATGATTTCCAAGCTTCGACCTACAAACTTTACCACTATATCACACGTTTTGTGAGCGTTACAGTCAGTTATGATGAAAGTGCCTGGGGGTTAAGTCTCCGTGGTTTAACAAATTAAAAAGACTGCCTACTGCCCTCTGGAAAAGAGATAAAGTTTGTTTTGGTTTTAGTTGTTTGTTGATGTTCTGCCTTCTGCAGAGCGACTGACATTTGTTGTTTTCTAAACCATCACTGGCTGCCGGACTTAGCTTGACCTACAGTATACTTACAGATAATTGCTAAATACCCTACGGCGAAGCGGGATTCTGTTCCATTGCGAATGCATTGAATAAGCCCAATTATTCCAGGAACGAAGATGAATATATTGGATACCGTATTCCCTGAAAAAAAAAAAATAGATAAATAGATAAATCCTATTTTGTTAAGTTATAAACCAAAGGTGGCTGATCATGATGATTATTTATTATGTTGTGTATGATTATATGATTACTATGAACAATAGTTATATTTGATGTATGATTACGATTATTGTATCATAAACAATATTTTCGCTGCATATGCACTGTGACATTGTGTATTGTCGTGTTCACATCATTATTCATATTTACAGTTAATGGATCGTTTGCGAAGTGTCAATCAAATTTAACAACTGAACAAATAGAAAATGACCAGTAATACTCGCATGTCCCACAAACACACGTGTTTATGCGCGTTTACGTTGTCGTTTTTGTGGGACAGAGTCTAAGGGGTAGGGCTTAGAGGAACGGTCCATCTTGAATCAGTAAATAATTATGGGTCTACGCGCTCTAAACCACAACATAGAGAGTATATGATCAGGGACGGATTTTAGGTGACAAGGTCGGCCCCTACCCTTATTTTTCTTTGCAAAGTCAAAATTTATAAAATAAAAAGAGAAAGAGAGAACATGAAATAATTAACCGCCCAAAACGCCTTTAGAGGTTATTTTCGAGTGTCTAAAAAAAAATAAATTTGCGGGGGAATGTCCTCGGACCCCCACCTCCAGGATAGTGTTTTCACAATCATCCCACTTTCGGCCTCCTTTTTCCCCCCACCCACCCTTTTGGACATCTCTGGTTCCGCCCCCTGATGATGTTTACACAGCATTTATTTATTTATTTATTTATTTGAACATACACATTTGAATCGGTGGCACTCAATATCAATTGGTGCGTTCGTACAAACAAAAACAAAAAAAAAAAAAAAAAAAAAAAAAAGGTAAAATTTAAAAAAACAAAATAAATAACAATCGACTGTTAATAATATTACAAAATTAAAGAAAGGTAGAAAAATAACATATGAAATTAGATGAGATCACATTTCAGCATTCATAATTCGTATGTACTTTTATTTTTCTAAATAAATAGAATAAGAGGTAAAATTCGGAAACGACCAGTAGCAATGTTGGCTTGCCACTTTAAGCGAATCTAACAAGGGCATTTGAGAAGTGGTTTTAAAAGTTGTTTTAAAAGGATAGAGGAGAAATGTTGAAACAATGATCGAATTAGAAGAAGAAAAGAAATAATGAAACAGATGAATGGATGAGTTTGTTCTGTGTAAACACCAAGGATAACCCACCAAAGTCTGGCGAAGACTAATTTCCAGTAGAGTGATTTGGCAGTTCCCCGGGAGACAATCCCCTAAACTTTCCGAAGAGTTTACTGCGTTTTTTAACGTACACATGGACCATAATGTACACGGGACCAACAGTGGCTTAAACGTCTTATTCGAAATTGTAACTTGCATGCATTTTAGCCCTCCAGCTAAATTACAAGGAGAGCAGCGATGGAAATTGAAACACGGACCAAGAGAGATCGCTATGGTTCAGCGCACACAGCCCACTGGATAAAGCTGCTCTCAACAAATAACTGCATAAATGGACCGGTTATCTGTTTTAGAAATAGAAATTTAAATTTTTTAAAAATGTTATGAAGGGCAGATTTTGATGGTTAAGACGGTAGAGGAAGTAAAAAACATATATATATATATATATATAATGAAATACTTTAAACACATTTATAACCTAACGGAGAAGACACCAAATAGAGAGGAGTATAAGAAGATGACTACAGATGAGGTATTCAAGGTAGGTGTATTGTATTTTCAATCATTGACAGATTGTTTAAAAATGAAGAATTACTATACTTACAAAACTCAGCAACGTGATACGACACTTCATAATTTTGTTCGCACCAATCAGCGCGCGCTGTGTGTGGCTCCCAGTAACCTTGTATTACTTGGTTTTCAGCCATTGTTCATATTAGGAATTACTAGCAAATAATAATAAAAATGACGTAATGATAAAGTTTCCTATGATTTCAAATCCAAGTATTGTTTTTCTAAATTGAGTTTGACCGCAAGTAGCCATTCAGCCTCTAAAAGTGGTAGACTTTTATGTGCATGGTTGAGTTAGGTTCTAATAGAAACAAATATTAAAATTAAAATTAAAAATAAGAACACTTTCACTCCAAAAAATATATATAACTAAAATAGATGTTCACCTACTTTTGAAATTATATCGGTATAGTTAGATTAAAAGATAAATTAGAGCAACACAATTTATAACAAAAACACACTAAGAAGAATAACTTAACTCATCGAATTTAAACTCTCTAGAGCTATATTGAGCCAGGTACTGCCCTAAAAATATCGCTTTACTAGTATGACCAGGGAGTTGTTGTAGTGTTCTGACAAGAAAACAGCGAATTGTAATCAACTGGTTTTTGGGACAGTGGTGAAACAGTTATGAGCTCTCCCAGACCTTAATCGGGCCAGGGTATTCAACAGCAGTTTGCATTTTGCCTTTTAATTAACAGAACCCTAAATGATACCACAAAAGCGCCGAAGCGGGTTGTCTCCGGTCTCACTGGGCTCTTTGACCCAACCCCAGTCTAGGGCAGTGCCCTAAAAAGTCTTAGCCAGGGGCCCCAAGCCGGTTTGTTGAGTCATAAAAATAAATGATAAAAACAAATAGAATATTAGGAAGAAAACCATTTTGTATGTAAGTTTTCTATGGCCTAGTTTTGTTAATCATAGGCCTACGGAATATAATGTTTCATTTGAGTGTGAGTTATTGAGAGGACATACGTTCTGTGGCCATCCATATATTTTCAATAAGAATTATACAATATCCTTATAAATCCTAAAAATCAAGATATGCATAAATCAAAGCTACGTGGAAATGAAGAAGGTAACACAGACGTCCTAATTCTTACCTAAACAAGTTTTGAATTTTTGTTTTATATAGTAATAATACTCCGCTGGCCTGCTGTATCTCCGCCACGTTCCCTGCTTTCAGCACAAATGTTGAATCAAAGTTCATGATAAGGGTTCAGCTATAATCAATTGACGAGATAGGTAGTAGGAATGCGACCATTGGTGGTAACCCCAAGTAGGCCCTCTGTATTTGTAACTATGAATATAGATAGCATTGTTCCAAGATGATTATCTGGATTCGTACTCTGTTGGT
This sequence comes from Anneissia japonica, assembly GCF_011630105.1. NCBI lineage: Eukaryota > Metazoa > Echinodermata > Crinoidea > Comatulida > Comatulidae > Anneissia > Anneissia japonica. Next base: position 79,524 of record NW_022757468.1, read on the forward strand.
TAATATTTGATCACACTGTGATTTCTCTTATGATTGCCTTGAAATTTTATTTTATTTGACTTCTTGGGAGTTTTATTTCTACGTTTTACACAAAAAAGAGTACGATTAAAGTAGTTCTAAATACTTTTTGGGCCATTGGTGTTAATCCCTCTGCATTTGTAAATATGATTATAGATAGCATTGTTGAAAGATGATTATCTGGACTCGTTAATCACATTGTGGCTCCCCCATGATTGCCTTGAAATTTTATTTTATTTTATTTAGAGAGTCTTTATTGCTAGAGTTTACACAAAAGACTACGAATAAAAGTTCTAAATACTTTATGGGCCATTGGGGTTAACCCAGTGGGCCCTGTGCATTTGTAATCATGATTATAGAAAGGATTGTTGAAAGATGAATATCTGGATTTGTACTCTGTTGGAAAATTTGATCACACTTTGTTTTCTCTTATGATTGCCTAGAAAGTTTATTTTATTTTATTTTTGGGAGGTTTTATTTCTATATCCGACACACAACAGTACGATTACAGTACTTCTTTTTGTAGGTCTAAACTGTGACAAATTAGGATGTTCTTACTAGGACTGCATATTGTGTGCTGATTAAAATCAGCCAGTTTTGTATCAGGATTGGGCTATCTTTCAAAGTTCAGTAATTGATTTCATAAGTCTTTCAAAAACATTGATAGAGATATCATGCGTACCTCGTTGGTCATCTGAGTGTGAGTATGTATAATTCACATTCATTTGCAAGCAGCAGCCAGCATTTGTTACGAATATTTGGTGGCTATAGCCCCCGCGCCCGTCGGAGAAGACGATAAATTTTGTCGGGGAACAAACAAATAAAAAAAATATTTACATGTAATATTCGTTTAGCCACCATATTGTTTGTGTTAACTTTTCATCATCATCACAACAACAACAATAACAATAATAATAATAATAATAATAATAATAATAATAATAATAATAATAATAATTCAATGAGACTAATTAAAAATAATATGCGTTCTGTTATGACAAATGCTCATTTAGATAGCCTCATGATGGTTGGAATACATCGTGATAGGTGAAGTAACCTCGACCATGACAGCGTGGTTGATTTCATGCAAAATTTACAAAATATAGAATTTTACTTTCAAGAATGAGGATTTGAAATAAATTAGATGGTTACATTGCATACTCTTTGTTTCTTGCTTTATTCAAAATGTTTTGGTTTTAGAAGCTGATTTCAACATTAGAAAGCATAGTCTAAAGTCATATAATAGTAACTCGATGCCTATCAAATAATTCGCCATAATTCATCAAATATCCGTGGCTTCGCCCCCTGGACCCCCACTGGGGCCCTAGGCGGCCCCCCTGGCCCCCAGCCAAGTGAGACTCGATTCGCTCCACTAGCCCCTCCGTCGGGCAGGTCCTGGCGCCACCACTGCACTGATCTTCATCAATAAGTGAATACTAGGTGAAATTTCAGCTTGGTTGTGACGTCCAGTGCATAATTACAAACCGCCTCGCATCGGTCCCGCATTTCAAAGTGATTTTGGATGAAACACGCATTTTGCAGAAACACGTGTGATCATAAATTTGTCACGCACTTGGGACAAGTCTATGCGTCATAACGAATTATTACCAATTCAGGGGAATTTTTTTTTAAATTACAAGAAATTTGTTTTATTAAAAATATAAACGGTCATGCAGTAATTTGAGTCATTAGAGAACTTTCGTTATCTCGTTCGAGAATCAATTCACCGAGAATATTTTTTGACCAAAATAACTCGGCCAACCACGCACTTAGTAGAATCTTAGGAGGCGCATGCGGTCTTGCGCGTTCATTGTAAGAACCAACCGTTGATTATGTGACTCAAACCCGACCGTCACCGGGGTTTCACCGCTAGACCCCTGCGGTGGCCACGCTCACGCCCACGCCCTCATCCAGCCAGCTGGTGTAGTCACGCATTTCAAATTCAAATCTCTCAGGTTGGTAACTATGCCAGTGGAAGAGCACCTAAAAGCATTCAAATATCAAAAGAGGTCAGACCCTTCAAAAGAGCTCAAAACTACAGGTGACAGACATAAAAGAATTATGGGAACTATTAAAAAAAAATATTGTATTTTTTTATTTCCTTCTTATCCAACAGCAAGTACACTCTTCACTTACAGGACGGAATGATGCTTTATAGGCCAAGTTCCTTAATGAGGCTTAGAGATATAGAGTTGTTTTTAGTCGTGAGAAAAAGACGTGCTATGACAGGAATTAAGCCCATGACCCTGGGATTAGAAGGCATCTTTACCACTAATTCAACTTCACTCAAATTGTGAATAAAACCTAGGCCTATTTTTCATTTAACGGCAACATTTAAGGCAAAAGCAAGGCATTGCTATGGGAATTCCCATCAGTCCCTATTGGTTAATCCGCACCTTATGCCTAGATCAACAGGCCATTAACGCAGCTCCAAGTAAAACCAAGCCCATTTTCTGGGAGCGATACATAGGCTAGATGGTGTATATTATCCATAAAGGTAAATATAATCAAATATACTTAATTTACACTAACAACGCTGATACCACAAAAAACATTAAGTTCACTACAGAACCTATGGTTGAAAACAGCATTCCATTCTCAGACATGCTGATCACACTCAAAGAAAATGGATCATTAACCACCTCGGTTTAAGCCCACACACATCAGCTTTAATTCCTATCATCCATTAGATCATAGATTAGTTAAAACAAACACAATTGTGTACTCAGAACTGAGAAAGTAGTGTGGAGATTCAGAGATGAGAAATACCGAAATGGATGACATCAGGAAAGCTGGCTACACAACAGTGTCATTACCCAGAATGATACATAAAAATTGAAGAGAAAGGACATAAACCACAGCCGGATAGACAATTGAACCAAGCAAAGAAGAAGTATAGGAACTCCTTATATAAAAACTGCCAGAAAGAATCCGACGTATTTGACACCTACTTCTTCCCGCAGAACAAAATATAAAAAACAACCTTGTCAACCAAAAAATATCGACAAAATTGACAATTGTGGTGTAGTCTACGAAGTCGCATGTTTAAACTGTCACTGTCCACAATTTTCCATCGGGGAGACATCAAAGTCATTACAAACACGCGTCAGTGATCACAAAAAAAGATAAGATGACACGGACTAATGACAAAGGCCTCCAAGCAATACATTTTTTTTTTCATTTTCATGGGACAAACATGTTTAATATTCAGTCCACCCTCCAAATTGAGATCCCTCTAATTCGAGATCACTTTGACTAAAAACCAAATAACAATCTTTAACCTTTTAAAACAAAGTCAACCCTCTAATTGGAGACCGAACCCCGAGACCATTCCAAATTTCCTTACACTTAAATCATATCAAATCGATAACATTAATTATGATATTTAAACAAGCATATACCCGTACGGATTGGCACACAGTAGAGTAATTGGACGCCATATATCAAATTACTCTCATAATGTAATTATTGACATACGTCAGAGACATGATATGGAAAGCCGAATCCGCCAAAATACTAAAGACAACCCATTAAACAACAATTCAATCGCACCAAATTCAAACCACTCAAACATATTCCAAATGATGCAATAAGAAGTCACACCATTCGGGTAATACTCACACCAAATACAAACTCAAATCAACTGAGACTCTTTAGTAATTTTCTCTTGCTTTATTGGCCTCTATTTTTCTGTACACTGACAACTGTAATTCTTGACGTACGTACGTATCGTCAAACCGTTTCTGTTACTCTTATATATTTCTGTATTGTAATTCTGTATGTGAAAAAGAGCCACAGTAATTTCTATGTAATGTAATGTGAGTGTTGCAAATGACAATAAATTGAAATTGAAACTGTATAGTGCTGCCAGTTTATTTGATATGTCTTATTGTAAGAACGGAATTTAAGTGCAAAGTATTACTGTATAGTACTCGCATTTAATACAAGAACTTCTCACAGTTAACCTTTCAAATTCACTGCATTTCCAACACAAAATTACCACATGGTAGGACATGCTTCAACAACGGAATATTTTGCTTTTATAACTAATTGGTTACGTTATGTCAAAAGAATGTTACTTCGACTGAAGGTATACGTTTGTATCACTTTGTAGGTTAGTTAATCTATTTTTTCCAATACACAGGGAATTAAATTAGAAATGGATAAATAACAACCGAACTAAATATATACTGTAATTCAAAAAGAGGGAAATGATGAGTGTGCTTTATTTAAATCTTGTGGTAGCACTTCATTTTTATTGAAGTTTTCCTGTTGTGCATCTAAATATAAAATAATTATTTTTGTTGTTGAAATTGTATACTTTTCAATTTTAGTTTATCTACTCTACTAAGCTCAATAAGAATTCTTGAGGGTTATTTTCTGTTCCTTGGTTTATTTGATACTATATATTATCATATACAATTACTTTAATGGATAAAAATGCTGTGGCGAATACAGGAATTCGGAATGAAATCTTTACTCGTTTACCCTCTAGTATGCCAACGTTGCCATTAGTTTTGATAGAATAAATATGACCACTGAAGGAAGATAGTTGCATGTATGTTATCTCGTTCAGTTAGGTAATGTCATAAATGCAGCAGTGGTAAGATCATGTTTTACAAAGCGCTTTGCGTTAAGGTACATGTTTTGATAGCATGAGTTTCATATCATTTTTCATAACATAAAATATTTAGAAACCACTAAAAGAACATGAAACAGGAACAGTGTTAATTGGGGAAATATCTTGTATTTCTCTATCATTTTCATTGGAAAATTAAACTTTTTTGTTTGGCATCAAAATCAATATAAGTTGCAAAGGTAGGTCTACAATACAACATAATATTTTCGTCAGGGGCAACAGAGCAAAGTTTTACTGTAGCTAATTGAGAAACCAAAAACCGACTGTAGGCCTACTTGGTTGTGTATGTTAACCGACTGTGCAGGAAAATCCAGTGTGCTTGAACATCGGCTGTGTTTGAAAGTTACACTCTTAGGGTTTCAAAGAAAAATAAAGATCTACTGACTGAAACACAGAATGGGAAATGGGAAAGTAAGTACGTAAACGTCAACAGATGTGGTCCGAAAAGCTACCGCTCCAGTGAAAAACGACGGTAAAAGTCAACATTTCTCCCAAAATATTTCTGAAATATGGAATATAACAGTGATTTTTACTTCGTGAAATCGATACCTTGATGATTTATGTTGTTTCAGTTTATCAGACCGGTAGGTTTTGAATCCCACGTATTTACCGAGGACTTCGGTTTGGCATTGTGCCTGTAGGCTTTAAGAAAAGCGTAATTTTAATATAAATAATAATAATAATAACAATAATAATAATATAAATTATTGTTATTATCATTATTATCATCATTATTATTATCATCATCACTATTATTATCATTATTATTATTGTTATTATTATCATTATTATTGTAATAATAGTAACAACAATATTAATAATAATATAAATTATTGTTATTATTATTATTATTATCATTATCACTATTATAATCATTATAATTATCATTATTATTGTTATTATTATTATTATTATTATTATTATTATTGTTATTATTGTTATTATTATTATTATTATTATTATTATTATTATTATTATTATTATTATTGCTGTTGCTACTGCTGTGCTACTTATGTTGCTGTTGTAGTCCCATGATACGATACTTCAAAAGCAAAACGTATGGCAGACAATACATTGCAAAAATGAAAATAATCAAGTTAGTAGGCTTACTGTTTGGTGTACAAAGCGGGTTTATTTTATGTTAAACCACGTTTTACAATGTAGTTTCCAACTAAATAACGCTGTGCTGTGTTCACGACTTCTATTTGAGACAACCTAACCGATTTTGCGAACTGTATTACGTGTTTTATTTTTTATTTTTATTTTACTCTCTTTAATATTGAATAACCTATTCGGTTTGTTTGACGCCCAGGCATAATTTAAGAAATATGTTAACCTATATGCATATTAATAGGCATGAACACTTCAAATTAACCGGAGTCAATTCATGTCAACGCGGAAACGCTTACGTTGTCATTTTATAAATTTCTAAATTTGTCTTTATTCATTTTACTACATGTAATCAGTCAGCAATAATCGTACATTTTCTTTGCAAACAAAAATAAAAACAATTGACGGGAAACGGAGAGTTGCGGTACAAAAGTTTAAACTAATTGAAAACGCCCATTAGCCATTATAATTTACACAAACAATTTTAATGATATAGTAGCATAAAATAGCAAATAAATTTTAACAAGTATTTTCTGAATTTATATGATCAGGGTTGAATGGGTTGCATTACTACAAGAGATGTTTTAGAGAGTACCTCATTTATGTACATCTTGGTTTTAAGGAACATTAAAAAATATAAAGCGGTATAGCTAAGTACAGGTACACCTACCATGACTATAAATGTATATGCAAAATCAAAGCGCCAGCGCTACCTCAAAATTATATTCGAGAGTCTTCGTCAACTTTGCCATCATAACCATATATAAATGATGCTGACCGGAAGAAACGATTTGGCAAAAAAATTATCAAGCTATTGATATAGGCATATGATTAGTAATTCATTCAATAGCTTAAATCTTCTCAAGTCGTAGTGATCATCATGAGGCCAAACCTCCTGGTATTAACCTAACAGAGTAATGAGTTTAAGCCTTTATAAATAGATATATTATTTTACCGAACATTATTCGCACTTTTTCGGTCTCTTTCTTGTCTTTCATTCCATAGTCCATGTCACTGTATCATTCGTAGCCAGATATCACATATTCATCCCAACCCATTCACTTTACAATTTATTTACCACTCTCAACATTCCATCTTCTTTCCTCTATGGTTATCCAGCATTTTACTATTATAATGTTATTTTTTTAAAAATTATATTAATGTTAAATATTTTAATAATAGATAATTATAAAAGACCAAACGCCGCAGCATGCCGTTTTGCCTTTGATCTCAAGTCCTCGATACTCGCCGCCTTATGGGACGTCATAACTCCGCCCATAAGCGTGGCCAGAGGAAACTGGTATGTGCCTGTGGGGAACATCAGTAACGGGTGAGTAAAAAAGGGGGCAATGGGCCTTGGTTCGGGCTGAGTTAGATTCATTTGAAGTTGGGCCTGTAATCGATCAATCGGCAGCTTCACTGATCCAACGCTTAGATATGGAGCCACGCGGCAAGAATCTACTGGTAAGGGTTTTCCTACAAGATTACCGCCGAATCCTAAATGAAAAAGAAGTTTATAATAATTACAGTATTGATTGGTTAATGGACTTCAGTTAGCGTCAAGTAAAATACATTTGATTCATTTCTCATAATAGCAAAAAAATAAATAAATAAATAAAACAAACAAAACTATAGACTTTTGATTATCCTTTAACTTATAGTCATGAATAGTAATGGACCATGCTTTTAAAATTTAAAATGAAAGGTTGCTATAGAAACCTATAAGCTTGTATATTAAGTGGTAACCAAAAATTAGATTATCAACGTTAGATGGGGTCCCTCAATGAAAGTAAATTATTCATTTGATATCACAAAGTATTGGAATTGGTAAATTATTTCAGAAATAATCATTCATATAGTAAAAAAGAATTCAAAAATAACATTAATTGGACGCCTTTCAAATATAGCATAATATGATTATTCCTGATAGGCCTATTTAAGTAATTATTTTTAGGTAAATTGCTTATAAGCTCATGACGGCATCATATTAATTGTGGATAACAACTCTCATCTCAGATAATTATTAGAAAAATGAAAACTTAACGTGTTGGGTTCGTTTGTGACTCAGGCTCGAATTGAGCATTAAATATTGGGACTCAGGTTTAGCAATTAGTCAGAGAGCAATTCTCAAAATACACATGAAAAGTAACAAAGAGATAGCAATACAAGTACACAAGTAAATCGAAAATGGGTCATTCGGTCAACCCTGAGTTTAACACACACAAAACAGTAATTACCTTTTCCAAAATGAGTTTCTTGCTTGCGGCATTTGGCTCTCCGGTTTTGAAACCACACCTGAAAATATTATACCATTTTATTATTGGTAATAGAAACACTATGTAGACCTACAACTACTGTGCAGTGGCCTGTGGCAGTGGCTGTTTTAGAAAAATCAGTAAAACAGCATATCAATTTGTTTTTCCGCTAAGTTTCACTTTAATAATAGTGCCATAATTATGTAAGTTACATGAAACTATTAATATTTGTCAGAAGTGCTTCGGGAACCTGTTCATTAATGGTATGATACTTGTTTTTTGTTTGCATCATTCTTTGTACGATATCTATTCTGTTACGTTATTAACTTAAAATGATTTTTTTTTAAATGAAATGCATTTGTTGATATTTCTGAGTTTCTCCGATTTTACTGTACATCAAACCATAACAGAGCATTTCATTTCATTTCATTTATTTATCCGGTAAGCATTTACAACAAATAGTAATGAACAATAAGCAAAACAGTAAAATAAAGAAAGTCAAATCAATGCCCGGGGGAAAAAGCAATAGTGAACTTAATCACTTTCGAGCGCATCTCCGTATTAATTGATAGAAATTAAATACAGAAATTTAAAATAATATCAGCAACATTGGTTGACGCAAATTTATGTATGCTTATATCTATTAAAAATCAGTAACTGAATTTGCTTCTGCTATTGTTATGTATTTCATATTAATCAGCAAAGTAATAGCTAAATTAGATTGTTATTAAATATAATATAAAACATATGTATATGTAGGCTAATGTTACCATCAACAGGCATATAACATAGATATAAAAGGCCTACATACTCTAATTATTGTTGGCAGTTTCAATTTACAATTAACCCAATTTTATTATGCTAGGCCTATATGAATATTATATAATCGACTATACTGGAAGCAATTATTTCGTATTATTATTCGTAGCTTAAGTGTGTTTCACAATAAACAAATACAATCCAATCCAATCGCATATAATAACTCACTGTTAAAGGAAACGATAGAAGGGAAGAAATATTAGATTTACAAAGTTTTTTTAGAAATCTATGTTTAAATTCGCTTCATTTATATCTCTATAAATAATCAATTAATTAAAGAAACAGTGCTATATCATTTTAATGTTTGCAAGACATAATACATGTTTACATACGATGGTAAAATTGCCTACATCGCGTAATTATATATATACACACACATATATATGTATATATAGGCCAATAGATATCTATATGTATGTATGTATGTATATATATATATGTATATATATATATAGGCCTATATATATATTATTTTTATTTATTTATTTAGGCACACATGCACACACTCCGATGATTGCCAATAGCGACTACTTCACTGTCCTTCTCGTAGTACCTATCCCTTTTGCAAGATAAACAGGCACACATTTTTGTTATGAGTATAAAACATATCATTTACTTTAAAATGACAGTTAAATTAACTCAATCGGGTGTCTGGAAGCAAGGTTTTGACCGTTTGAATAATTATCATCTTATGAACTTTATTAAATCAAGCTTGCTTTTGTTTCTGGTAGGTTTCTATTCATTTTTCACTAACTCCCACCCGAAAATGGCTAAATTTTTACCTTTTACAATAGGAATTTTAAACTCAAACTTCAAGAATAGTAAGATTAATACATTATTTATTACACAAAAACCCAATTCACACAAAATTCAAGTTCTACAGACTATTCTGGCTTTTGAAGCTTGTTTTTCAATACAGTGCGGTGCGAGTTTACAGCCCATTTAGGAGCTTGGATCACGGATGATCTATTACATCAATTCGTCAATAGATGGTATTTACTGGAGGCCTTATGCAATAATTATACGTCAATCAATTCGCTCATGCATCAGTCAGCCAACACGCCAGATTGCAATACTGTATATTGCATATTATGTTAAATAATAATTTAATTAGGTGACATACTACTAAACAAATTGTATACAATACCCGGTAGCAGTTTTAAAAGTTACAGCGTACGAGTCCAAATGGAAAAAGCATCATTATACATTAGCTGGCAAGATCGTGTTTCCTTCTCATTCTTAGTTAATATCAATTTTGAACCACACAATGCTAATGAAATTTGACAGAACTCGTACAGCAATAAATGCATGTTATAATTTAATTTAATGCGTCAATTAAACTATAGGCCTACTTTTAAAAAAAATTGCTATATTATTAAGTAAAATGTAATTTTACGCATGTATGAACAATTTAGTGTAATAAAAATCGATGACCGTTTGAATAATTATCATCTTATGAACTTTCTTAAATCAAGCTTGCTTTTGTTTTTGGTAGGTTTCTATTCATTTTTCACTAACTCCCACCCAAAAATGGCTAAATTTTACCTTTTACAATAGGAATTTTAAACTCAAACTTCAAGAATAGTAAGATCAATAGTTATACATTATTTATTACACAAAAACCCAATTCACACAAAATTCATGTTCTACAGACTATTCTGGCTATTGAAGCTTGTTTTTCAATACAGTGTGGTGCGAGTTTACAGCCCATTTAGGAGCTTGGATCAAGGATGATCTATTACATCAATTTGTCAGTAGATGGTATTTACTGGAGGCCTTATGCAATAATTACACGTCAATCAATTCGCTCATGCATCAGTCAGCCAACACGCCAGATTGCAATACTGTATATTGCATATTATGTTAAATAATAATTTAATTAGGTGACATACTACTAAACAAATTGTATACAATACCCGGTAGCAGTTTTAAAAGTTACAGCGTACGAGTCCAAATGGAAAAAGCATCATTATACATTAGCTGGCAAGATCGTGTTTCCTTCTCATTCTTAGTTAATATCAATTTTGAACCACACAATGCTAATGAAATTTGACAGAACTCGTACAGCAATAAATGCATGTTATAATTTAATTTAATGCGTCAATTAAACTATAGGCCTACTTTAAAAAAAAAAATTTGCTATATTATTAAGTAAAATGTAATTTTACGCATGTATGAACAATTTAGTGTAATAAAAATCGATTTTATAAATCGAAGAAACTGAAGCGAACGTGTGTCGTTAAAATATGACTTTCCAAAGTTTATCAACAAAACGTGTGTGGTTAGATAATTTGTATTTGTAGGCAAAATCATGTAATGTAATTAAAATATAAAAAAAAAATGTCAGTAGTAAGCTTTCGCAGTCTTACGAAACGATAAGTAGGCCAAATGGTGAAATTTTCCCTCGACAAGCTTTCCCACTTCCTCCCCTTCCCTCTCGCTCCCCCCACTTAATAAATTATTAAAATTAATGAGATAAAATTTCCTGTAGGCTCTTTTAATTTTTAATTTTTTAATTTTTAATTTTTAATTTCCCTAATTTTGGGTAATCATTTCTTGGTACGATACCCTGCTTTTTCTTTTACTTGTTTTGTAGCAGTAGTTGTTGCTGTGGTTGTTGTAATTGTATCATTTATAATGTTTTCCTATTTTTTTTTATACTTTAATGTTGTGATGATTTTAAACGAGAATTTTAAATGTTTCATATTTATATTTTGTATATTACTATCTATTTTTCTGTACATTTCAAAGTTTGCAAATAAAGTTATTTTGAATCTTTTGAATACGGTCACGTCGTCAATTTTTTTAGACAGCCCTTCCCCTACAGTAGCGTATCTATCAGCACGTAGCGATTCATGCCTTTTGCATGAATCAAGGATAATATGCAGCTCGTACAGCATATTTGTCAAGAATGTTTTAGGCACGGAATGACGATAATGATAATGACGTATTCGTATTCGTTATCGTTTTCATAGGTTGCGAAATCTCCCTGGTGACGTATTCGTTATCCTTCTCGTAGGTTGCGAAATCTCCTTATTACCGTTTATGAAACTATCATTTTGACGATTTTAGTGAGCATTTATACGATAAAAGTTTTATCTAAATTTAATATTAACAAAACAATTAACGTTTGATTATAAGCAAATATTTTAATATCAAAACAAATGATGACGAAACAGAAACATTTCGGAGACAAAAACAGCTTGGATATATAAAAAACAGATTATTTCCAAGTTGATGGATGTTGAATGTTTACACAAATGAATGCTGTATAATTTTATTTATTTTATATAGTAAGTAATACCTTTTTTGAAAATGTTTGATAATATCGGACATTCATTTATATTAGGCCTATAGTGAATAGGTTATTTAATGAGGAAGTTTAATATTTGATAAAAATAGTATTAAAAATATTACTATAATAGTATAATATTACTCGTATTTTGCGCAATATAAATGAATAACCTGTAACATTTAACTTTTATCAATGTAATGAATACAATATGGTATTTTTAGTAATTGGTATTCTATTTGATATTCTAGTGTTTAAATATTAGTATAATGTCATATTTTAATAATTAATAAACATTGAAAATATATATAAAATTTACATATCTTTAAGATATTTAATATAAATGTAAATTATTATTGCTTTATCATATAAGTGAAAATTCAATAGTACTATTATAACAAGATGTATTATTACAACCTGAACACGTGCTTCTGAGAGCCCCAGCTTACGACTCAGTTCTTCACGCATGAATGCGTCTGGGTAGTGCGTTTCTTCAAATAACTTTTCAAGTTCGCTTAGCTGTTCCATGGTAAAGTTTGTTCGACTTCGGCGTTGCTTTAGTTTCATTTTCTCCTTTGTCAATCTTTGGTGTCCGCATGTTTCATGTTCTGGTACATTGTTTGAAGAATTTATCCCTTTCTCTTCTTTATAAAAGTAAGAAAATGTGTATTTTTCTATAATAAATATTAAACTATTTGCATACCCACATTGTAATGATAGACCAAGCATATTGGTTCAGTGTTGTTTAGTTGAATAATAATAATAATGATGATGATAATGATAATGATAATTATAATGATAATAATAATGATGATCAAAATAACGTTGATTAAAAGCCGTTACCAACTTAATTATCACACTAAATTGAATAATGAATAATCACATACGAAAATAAGTGCAGCTTGTGTGAATATAATTCAGTCATGTTAGATAATATGTTAATAAGCGAAATCATTTTTTAATCAATAAATTTTCTTATATCGAAAATGTACAGTATTAACCCATGCAGAATAGCAAACAAAACATAAAAATCATTTTTGAAATTAACTTTAAACATAAAAAATTATCAATTTGAACATATAAATTAGCGTATTTAAAAATATTAGGCCTACCCATTGTTTTACTGCGAATACTGAAAACACATCCAGTCGCTAAAAGTGTTTTAATTTTTTTATTATCATTATCTACTATAAAAATCAGGGTACACATTATTTAAATTTAATATTTCTAGACCCAAGTTAATAATTTGTATGTTACTGCAATTAAATGACTAAGTTAATTTTTTCATTTTCAAGGGACAGTGGGCGTCTTTGACATTTGGCTCAGAACCTAACATAAAAGATAGTATTAGGTGTAAAAATGGAAAATAGAAAGACAAATCTGAAAAGTTAAAGATGGTTACTCCTGTATTGGATATTTAGTATTAGAAATTAACAAATAAATTGAAGGAAAAACAAATGGATAAATCTTTACCGTCTTTTTTGTTCTGTTCTAATTGTTTTGATGTGCCACATTTTTCAATAATCAGTTTGCTGTGCGTCGATTCTACTACACCGTGTTTTCGGGACCGGCTGCAGGTTTGAACATCAATAGACGAATCTGATCCAGAATCATCAATTTGTGGAATTTTTGTCGAGTGCTCCTCGTAAATGCGAATCCAGTTCAATGAATTGTGAGACCCATCTTTCGTGGCGGATTTTACATTTTCCTCGTTTGCAAATGACTTGGATACAAAGGCTTTAAGCTGTTCCATTATTTAAACACTTTTTTTTATCTTTAAATATTTGATAGGTGATTTGTTTTTCTTTTAAACGTGTCCGAGTCACGTAACCTTGAGCTTATACTGTTTGTATTCTGATTGGATTCTATTATCAGTTGCTTTATATACAAATTCAGACAAGCCATTAGTAAATATAATTCAATCAATTAGTAGAAAATCGCTGATAAACGGCAGAACTGTTTCACTTGGTTGGATTGTTTGTTAAATATAATCCAATTACTGTATCTGGTTAATTCTCTGCACAAAGATTAATCAATGTTAATTGTTTGCTCCAGTAGCTAAGACCACGTGGCTCACAAAAGACTGGCGTACGTTTTGAGAGTGGCCAGAATAGCCTACTAATAGAGATCTAATCATCTTTGAATTTTGATAACCAATTGACTACAATCCAATTTACAACTATTACACTTCTTTTCTCTTAAAATAAATCATGTTTCTTTGACTTTTGTATCCTCTGTAAATTGTATAATCACATCAAAGGCATACAGTAAGCTTATACCTGTATGACTTCACTCCACAAAAACAATTATGGAGTGTTCACCCCGGCTCTTTATCAAGGTATAATGCGCTTGAACGTCTTCGATGTTTTGTAATTCAAATGTTTATAATATTATTAAAGTGATGTTATTTTTACAATGTTTGATTTTTGTTGGAGGGGAGTGTTATTATTTTTATCATTATTAATATTAGAACATAATTAGGCAGGATAGGCTAATATCAGATGAGATGGTAACGCTCTTTTACAATACTTTACTTTACAATACTTACAAAACGAGAATTTATCTACATACACTCCTCTTAGTTTATAGGAGTATTGACATGGAGGAGCTGATGGGGTGGGGAGTTTCAGTCAGAGAAGTCGATGTTAAAGTGAAGGGCGCTAGCTGGTAAAGTAAGGTTGTATGAGTTGATATTTAACAATTTTCGCTTTCATTTTTATTTTGTTCCAATGATTTCCAGTGCGAATTGGGGTTGGGGTAGACTGAGGTGCGTGAGCTTTTATATTCTGAGGCACGAGCACTTCCAGGCACGCCACTGCTACCCAGGGGTACCTTTGTATAAGATATGAATCGAAACATATCGTAGGGTGGCCGCTGCTACCACCATCGATGCCGCCGTTGCCACTGAATCCAGCTGAGAAAAGTATTAATACATCACTTGAGTTCAATGCCGTAGCCAAGATTTTCAAAGTGTTAGACAATATAAGGATGGACCCACTTTACACGTAAATTCAAATAGCGTGGACCCATTTTTTTTCAAGTTGACCCATTTTTCAAAAATGAAAAATCTGAACCAATTTTCTTAATTTACCCATTTTAGACCACCCATTTTTTCAAAACGTGGACTCATTTTTTATGTATGAAATTGCATAATTTGGACTAATTTTTAAAAACGTGGAACCATTCTTTGTGGACCCATTAGAAAAATTGTGTGGGACTGTCCCAACTGTCCCAATAGCTGGCTATGGCATTGCTTGTGTTGCAATATAGCTTCACATTAAGGAATGTGTACCGGTATTTATCTTGTATGCCGGACATGTTCATCACATTTAAGCGATCAATATCTATACAGTATTTATTATATTATATTGATACATACTAGGAAGTGGTAAAGTGACATCATGTCCATCACAAGGTGTCATTGACTCCCCATCTTAATGGTTCCAATCTGGCTTGACTTTAATCGTAGCGTTTTGTTAACAATTAAATTATGGTGTTCTGATGATTGGAAACAGTAATTCGGAATAATTCGTACTTTCAAAGAGCAGTCAAATCGCTTCGTAATTGATAATCTCAGTAGTTAATCCTGTTATAAAATTAAGAAGCCATTAGGCATCATGGGTAGGTGTAAATATATTGTATTACATGCAGCCTTAGTGTATACATTTAAGATTGTAATTAATGGATGATGACGTCATTTCAACATAGAGCTATTATTGTATTATGCAATTATCATTTAAACTTATTATTAGAGTTATTATAATATTTTAGCTATAATTGTTATTTTTTTTTTCCTTCTTTTTTTCTTTTTTTTTTGTGGAAAAGTATAAAAAGCGAAAAGCACTCTGACCTTTATGAAGTAGTGAAAGGCTATCATGAACGGTATGTGTGTACAGTATTTAGCATTTTCTTTGTTGATCTGCAGAGAGTATACCGTTTTATAATGTGTTTTTTTTCCAATAATTTTTTTCAGTGCATACATAAACTGGATTAATGATAATATTAAAACCTCTCACTTCAATCCTTTGGAATGAATTCTTTCGACCCAACTGGATCCTGGTTAGGTTCCATACGAACACCTTTCCTTTCTATTTTTAGCGCCTTTGATTCTCATCTTATGCAGGTGTAGAGTATACATACAAAATACACACCACGTGATAGCGCCATCTATCCAATCTGTTATGTTATAAGAAATGATTATTAAGAAAATAGTAATTATTTAGTACATAAAACAACAGTTAATATAATGACCAGTGTATGGTTAATAGAATTGTTCTCATAATGGGAGACTTTAATGCCAGAACTGGAAAAGTAATCTCTTAAAAGACCTCGTTTATTTGCGCTATATAAATCAATCTATTACTTTTATTATTATTATTATTATTATTATTATTATTATTATTATTATTATTATTATTATTATTATTATTATTATTATTATTATTATTATTATTATTATCAATATATTATTATTATTAATGGTGATACAGCCATAAACACAAATGGTGAATTAGGTGTAAGAATTAAAGGTGTCTGTATAGGAGGATTATTATGGGCAGACGATGTAGTACTTATTGCTGAAAACGAATTTAATATGTCAAAAATGTTGGACGTCGCAGATAAATTTACTAAAGAATGGAATGTAGATTTTAATTATAATAAATCAAATGATGGTAGTCGGTAAATGCAAGGCAAAGGTTATAACTCTGGCATCGACATTCTAGGCGCACGTGCGTCCCTGCACGCTGAACGTCACAAAAACCTTAGCAAACAGACCATAAAAACCGTCAGCGTACGTGACGAATTACCCACGCGCGTGTTAGTTGCCATGATAATCGCGCGTCGCGCAATGATTGCAAAGGATTAATGATATTTTGCAATAACATTAGACTGAAATATATTCTTCATTTCAACATTAATTTTACCAAATTGTGGTGAATTGTCGTTCATGAGACTCACTTCGCATAAAAAATTAATAAATGTTCTGTATATACTCAAATGTTCGTTTTCGGCACCTTATGCTAACCTTGTCAAAATGACAGATTAATGTTACATAAGAACATGAAATTTTATAAAATTTGTAAATTTTAAATTGCTATAACTTTTCATTTTCTTGGTCAATTTTTACAAATCAAATTGCAGTTTATAGAAGCATTTAACAAGCTCGCGGTCAAAAAAAATCAGATGTAACAGACATTGCGAAGTACCCAAAATTAATAAAATAAAAACCAACACCATAAAACGAATGGTACGCATAGACTAATAATTCGTCGCTCACATCACGAACTAACACAATCAAAGTAGATTGTGTTAGTTCGTGAAATCACAGTAGCGCGTCGAAACGAGTGCGTATTGGTTGTCAAGCAATTTTGTATTCTTTACCAAACAAAAAGTCCTTAACGACAGCAGCACGCCCGTATTTTGACGCGCTTTTTTTGAACTAACACAATTGAATTTAATTGTGTTAGTTCGTGATGTGTGAGCGACGAATTGACGGCTGTACTCGCAACTAGTATCGGATTGTCGATGCGACAGTAAAGATCAAAGGACTGTACGCACGCGCTATGTTCGAGAACGGAGATGTGCGTCCTTCTGTTGAATTACCTTGGTAAACGTGTGAATAGAGTAGGTCCAAAGATACCAAATTTGTAAAAGTGTGAGTCGGATGTAAAAAATATGGTTACAAGAATATTAATAATTAGATTAACATTAACACTTTTGAGGATAAAAAGGGGTAAGTAGGAGTTCGGTTGGCTGAGAAAAGAGATTATGCTTGCCAGTGTAAATC
>NW_022757468.1:98162-104521 GCF_011630105.1 Anneissia japonica
TATATATATAGGCCTATAAGAAGAAAGTATTATTTAATCATCTTATGATAGCCAAATTATACACAATTAAAGACGATTTTTCTTAAGGTTTCAGTACTAGTATTTCAGACTCAGGGACCCGTGTGTAGGCCTACAATTGACGCAATAACCAGGCTGCACAAAAGGAGCTTATCCTGAACTCTGAAGCTTCAAGCCCGCGGATTTCGGTCCGGAGTCCGGAGAAAAAATCGTGAAAAATGGAGTTCAGTGATAAAGAATAGAACCGTTCACATCAAATTCGTACAATTTCTAATCCGGACTCCGGATTTGGACCGATGGATCTGAGAGCCATTTGTATCCTGAAATCGTACGTTTTTTTTTTCTTGGACCAATCAGCAACAAGCTTGGTTGGTTCGAATCAATCGAACGCATAGACCTACGTACTGAAACCGAATAACCGTGTTCCGTGCGCGATGTGAACGCAGCGTACAAAAAACGTAGCAACTCACGGGCTCCGGACCGGATCCGGGGTTGATGGGAACGTAGCTTTAGGGGCACATCTGCGAACTGCATGGAATTTCAACTTAAATTAGATTAGAACAAACAGAATCCAATGGTATACATCAATATATAAATATACACAATAAAAACTAGCAACAGAAGCAATAAAACAGGCATCAAAATATACAATAGGCCTTCACTGAATCAATTATAGCAAAATATAAATACTAAACAGTACCAGTATTTAATAACTCGAATGCACAAAAATAAAATATTGCATTTTTCTATAACTATTTTGCAATGTATTTGATTGTCCAGAATCGTAAAATATATAAAAATTAATTTTTAGGTATTGTTATTTGAAGAATAAAACTTTGTCTAACAGTCAAATTTCATCAAAAAACGTCACATAAAATGTGATGGAACAAGAGTTGAACACGTTTAACTTTTTTGATACAATTTAATAATATGTGATGTGAAGTCATCGTACCCATATATGGGCACATCACATTTTTTTTTGTCACATAAAATTTGATAGTGTAGACAAAGCTTAACGGAAGTGATCGTGTCTCAATACACAAATAAAGACAACAAAAATGAATACAATAGATATGGACATCTATTAATTAGTATTATCAATATGATTACAAAAAAATACAAAAAGCAGAAATAATTAAAGTAAAACATCAATATATAACAGTCATAAAAATTGACAGTCTATGAAGGAATTAATACATCAACTGCTAATTATACACGGAACAATAGTAGGTACTTTAAGTATGTTCTCGACCCACGTGAATAGCTTAGTAGAGATCAATTAGTTATTGTTGTCATGTCATGCTAATGTGGAGCTCTTTTTGATCTTTTTGCTTTTAAGTGTGACTAACTTGCTGTATTTTGAGATATGCCTCATTGCACAGTCGTTTACTATTTCAAATCGATTTTAAACTCATACAATTAACGTGCGCAATATCGGTTTACTACTCATTGCCTTCGTTGACTTGTTTGGGTGACAGGCAATCCCGGTTTCAAACGAGCAGGTAAGTTGTATCTTTTTCACTTTGGTTTGTGTTTTTGTTTTATTTTTAATGATAATTTAACATTATGTTTAGAAGTGTGGAATATAATTCATATTCTCATATTGCAACAGCTATGTGACATTTAACCTTTATTGCTTAGCTTTAAGCCTATAATTGTACATAGGTAAGGCCTATTCATTGTGGCGATCTTAATATTGAGCGAAAGAAGATGCACATAATGCGGGGCCAAAACCAATATGAAAGTATATACATACGACCAATGTATATTTCTTTTAGGTAGCGTCCACAATAATTATAATAAGATATGGTCCGCCGATGACCATAACCACCAATCCACACCACCCTCCTCCACACACACAATGCATATAATTGTAATTATATAACACAATCTGTTGAGTGATGAAGAGATGTTCTCGGGCAACCTACTGCATGGAAATGCATCTAACTGAAATTGGAAGATGTGAGTAGTGAATTATGTTAGGATGGTTTCGGTATGCTAAGAGAGATGGTGATTTACGAACTTCTGAATTAGATGAAGTGCAGTAAGAGAGAATACGGAAATCGTGTATGATGGTTTTGGCGAGGTGTTTGATTCTGGGTTGTAGTTGAGGACCAAGGCTATGGGTATACATATTGAATTCGATTTAGCGTTTTAATCCAGAAATTGTCGGGGTGATTTAGACAAGGCCTTCATAAAAAACGCTTTGATGAATTTCATGGGAAAGTTGCTAAGTCTTAATTTGTAGACACGTGTGTTAATGTGTTCATCAAATTCTGTAGTGGATGAGCAGATTCTTTATATTCTAAGCGCTTAAATGTAAACCAGGGAGATGTTACATCTCCCTGTGTAAACTATGGATTTCTTGAGTTTTATTGGATGAGAGGTATTGAAGTCGAGGTATCTGTGATTGTCTGTAAAATTGTTGTAAACAAGTGACGTAACTTAATTATCCTTTAAGCTACCAACACATTTAAATTGGGATATCTGAGTAGAAGTTTGGTGAACTTAATGCCGTGGTGAGAGGTATTGATGTGGGAGATAAATGAGTGGGTCGTGTGGCCATAAAGAAGATATTATCAATATATCGGCTATAAAATAGAGGTTGGAGAGGATGTGTATATGGTTTTATTTTCAAGGTGGCCCATGAATATGTTAGCGTATGAGGGGGCCATTTTAGTTCCCATATCTGCGCCCTTGATTGGTCCTTCATTATGGGGGATGTTAGTGTAAAGGTCAATAACATCAATAGTAACCATTGAAGTTTGCGGAAAAAGTGAGTGTCTTGTATATGTATGTGAGGTGTCTTGTATATTACTTATGTTAGGAAAAAGAGAGTTAAGAATGTTGTCAATGAAACAAGAAATGTGCTCGCGGTGAATGTCAAAAATAACCTGAAGGTGGCGATCAGAACGAAATGAAGAGATAGGACGACGAAATTGCGAGTGAAGTCATAGGCCTTAAGTTTATGAAGGCGAGCCGGCCGCCCTGTGACAGGTTATATCAAATGCTTTGGATATTTCCCTTTCTTGGTAACTGGTACAAACGACGCAATTTTCCAGCAAGCTGGAAATTTTTAAACCTACCAGCAATGGTTAAACAGCTTGGGAAGTGTTGGGGAAAGCTCAGGACCACCATGTTTTAAAACAACAGTTGGGATGTCATCTGGGGCAGTGGCTTTGCTGGAATTAATGTTATGAATTATGGTATTAATAGTGATATATTTAGGAATAATTACAGGCTTGGAAACAACACAATCAGTTCTCAAAGGAAATCATGTTCCTCTTTCTTGATAGTTGAATTTGCTGCAAAGCGTTCAGGAAGATTTGCTTTGTCTTTTCCGTTTTCAGGACTTTAAATAGAGGTGGTAAAGATAATGTTCCAGGATTCATTAAATTATTGACAATGCACCAAACGCCCTTGGATCTGAGGCGTTGGTTAATTATTGATTGTCGAACAGACGCACTCAAATTTTCCTTGGCTTCAGTAAGAACTTTCTGGAATTTATTTCTAGCATTCCGGAAAGGTTGTCTGTTCTGCGGTGTATTGCAACGATGAAAACGTTTAAAGTGATAACTACGATGATAAATTACAGCAGCAACACTGGTGAGAACCATGGCCTGAGAATGCCATTTGACTTGAAATGTTTTAGAAGGTATGAATAATTTCATACTGATGTTAAGCCAATGAGTAAGTTCAGCACAGAGTTGTGCCTTCAAAGTTTAGTTTTGGCTTTCCTGTTTACTCTCATATATATTATATTAAAATGAAGTTAGCTATATATACATTTATGATATATATATATATATATATAATTATATATATATATTATATTATATATATATATATATAATTATATATATATATATTATATATGATATAGATCAAAAGGCAAAATACTGACAAAACAAAAATGCTATGGGAAGCAATGGCTGAATCTCGGTATAGATAAAAAAAAATTGATAAGCAAAAGCTAAAGAATAAAAATAAGTAAACAGCCAGAAATAGATCCAGAGCTTTCGGACAACATTAGTTTTTCCTCAGTGGCAAGGGAGGGCGAGGGAGTGAGGGTAGAAAAAGCCAGATAATATAAAGTGAGAAGTCATGCAATTATTTTATTCGTCAGCCCTTCCGCGCTCCACCAGATACTCCACTGTATATCGTTTACCTATTGTATGATTGTGTATTGTTTGTTTAGACGTGCTGTACCACCCTTCAGTTGTGTGTGCCACTGATTATTTTACATAGCAAAATAGGGAAACGAGCAGATATTACAGCATTTAAGGCTTCATCAATTTCTGAAGCTCACTTCAGATCAGTGTAACTATTGAAATATTATTACATATTACGCTTCCGGAAAATATGGCGTTTTCGCAAACTTACGAAAACGATAACGAATACAGTTACGTCATCAAATTTTGAGACAACCCTTCTCTTACAGTAGCATATCTGTCACAACGTAGGCGATGTGTGTCTTAATGCATGAATGAGAGATCATGTTCAGCTCGTACAGCATATTGTCAAGAATGTTTTAGGCACGAATGACGATATTGATAATGACGTATTCGTATTCGTTATCGTTTTCATAAGGTTGCGAAATCTCCCCAATAAAACGTCTATTATCCTATTATGGTGTAAATTGAGTATTCAGAATTCCTCACACTATATGATAGTGAGTTTAGTTATTTAAATGTTTATCGTCCGGAAAGTACTGCATACAACAATGGATAACGTAAGAGTTTCCAAAATAAGAATTTCTATTTTTAGTTCAAAAAATCACACTCGGGAGAGGTACTAAATTTATAGTTTTTATGCCAAGTCACCAGTTCAGTGGCGGCGCTACAGGGTGGGGGGAGGGTGATAGGTAGTGCTACATCCCCCTCCCGTCGGGGAGGCCTCCCCCCGTCGGGGAGAGAAACTACACGTCGGGGAGAAAAAACAAATTAAAAAAAATTTATATATATTTTGTACATGTTATTAGAATTTAAAATCGATTAAATACGCATTTGAAACCCCTCCCTAAATTGTCATATTTTTGGAAAGGCTACATCCCCTGGACTACTGTCCAAAAGGTTTTTGGCGACGCCAGACCACGCTCACTTTTTTCTCGTGGGAGACATCAGCCCCCCCCCCCCGTCGGGGACCTTGGACCCACGTCGGGGAAATCATAGCGCCGCCACTGCACAAGTTGTTACGTGTACATTTAATGAGGTAACAACAGATGGCAGTGAGTAAAATATAAGATATGTTTCATATACACACCACCTAAAAGGTTTTTTAAATTTTTGATTTTTCCCCCTTTTTTTTTTACATAAATCCGTTGTTGACGAGGAGGCACAAGACGTGTGTTTAATCCAGTATGGTGAAGATGGTTAGCCTTTTCTTTTTTGTAAGTTTTTTTGTCTTCTATTTTGATTTATTTAATTACTTTTGGCGAAGATGTTGTGTGAAGTATCAATATTATAAAATTCAGTGAAGTAGCAGATATAGGTCTACGGAAGTGGTGATTACATTTTAGAGTGAAATGTTGAGGTCATGGTCATAGAAATAAAAAAATATACTTACCCCTCATTAAGTTTGATATTAATGCCATTATTCTTATTAATACTATTTTACATAACTGAACCAACATAAATCAATCTATTTTAAATATGTTTGATTTTCGTGTTTCCTTCTTTTTTTTTCTTTGCCATAGGGGTCAAAATGAAAGTTCTATTTCGTTTCTATTTTGTTTCCTATAATAATACTTTTTATGCGTTTCCATTTTGTGTGTTTTTTTTTTTTATAATTATGTGTACTTTTTTCTGTCTTTTACTTTTTTTTTTGTTCATTTATTGCCTATTTTAAATAAATGTTAGGCTATGCAGTAGTTTAAACTTTAATTATTTATAAATTTGCAGATTATTTTGACAATACCAATGCGTATAACTGCCGTGAATGGTAAGTTTACATGCATTTTGTAAATTACATTTCTGTAATAACATGTTCAGTCAATCATATACGCATATTTTTTATGAATAACATGGTAGCTTTTTTAATACGAACTAAAATGACCGGCAGCAACTTTAAGACTAAGAAAATATATTAAGCACATGCTTTCGTTTCGTCAGGTGGCTGTGTGAACTTCTTCAGTCATCTGAACAAATCCTAAAGAAGTTCACTGCGTGAAAGAACATTCATGCTCATAAAATTATATTATATTAGCCTTAAAAGTGATCGACAGCGACAGCTCATTATTAATAATTAATATTCCGACTTAAACTTGCAACTTATATTTTCGACAGATTTTACCAAAAAATATGCGCAATTGCAATATATATATATATATAATATATATATAC
>NW_022757468.1:106473-223107 GCF_011630105.1 Anneissia japonica
GCCGTCCTAATGCACGTGTATCCATGTGTACTGCCAAAATTTATTCAAGAATTATGCTAATCTGACATTGATAATTTTATTCGGGCTCTGTCCTTCCAATTGTCTAGGTATACAGGACATTCTGACCACAACAGAAAGATATTCAGTAAGTGTCAGTCAACGTGGAAGTAGTATAGAATCGAGTTTGACCACTTTTCAGCAAGCTACGTCAATGGCTTCTTCAAGTGTCAGCCAACATTTAAGTAGCATAGAATCGAGTTTGACCACTTTTCTGCCAGCGACATCAATGGGTTCTGTAAGTGCCAGTCAACATGGGAGTAGTATAGAAACGAGCAGGACTACTTTAAGACCTCCCGGTACATTAGGCGCAAACACAATGACAACAGCCAATAAGGAAATGCACCCGACTGCAACTACACAGAGCCCGTGTTACAGCTCACACCATGCAACTGGGGACAATGAAGAATTATTGAGCATTTTATATAGCGAGGTGTGTGATGACTGACAGTTAAAATTATTATTATTATTATCATTATTATTATTATTATTATTATATTATCAAGTATATTTTTATTTATGTTTATTATTATTATCTTCATCATCATCATCATCATCATCTTCATTATCTTCATTACCATTATCATTAGCAGTACTAATGCGTGAAATATTCCTTCTTTACCAAAAATAGATACATAAAAGAAATATTATTATTATTATTATTATTATTATTATTAATTTTATGAATACTATTATTATAATTTACCATTGAGTGAATGATGGTTGCTTTCAGTATAGTGACAACTCTAGACATGGAAGTGAGTGCACACAAGGTAGGCCACGTTTAAAAATCTATAATAGTTAGAGTTTTATGTTTTAATTAATAGTATTTTTTACAATTGTAATTCACCGGAGATAATACGTGACAAAACCATATTGATATTTTGGTGAATTGAAATTCTATTACAGGCAATTGTTCTCACTTTTTTGAACAGCTCTAATCCTTTCGAAGTACTGACATAGAACAGAACAATTCCGTTTAATATATATTAAATTAAATTAATAATAATAATAATGATGATGATGATGATAATAATAATAATAATATTAATAATAATAATAATTATTATTATTTATTATTATTATTTATTATTATTATCATTATTCATCATCATCATCGTCATCGTCATTATTATTATTATTATTATTATTATATTATACGTTGATAAAAATAACATGCAACTGTGTGCAAATAAACTCTACTTCATTCGTTCTGTCATTCAAATATACTTTTATAATGCAAATTTGCCTTTAATATTGAAAGGTTATATCATTATTATTTAGTTGTAGCAGAAGAATATATTGTGGAGGTGAATAAATCTACTACAATAGACATTTCAGGCGGAGATTATACTACGAGAATTTATTTACCACAATCTGCGATCCCTGGTGTTAATGGTAAGTGGATTGAGAAATGAATCATACAATGGTAATGTTAATAATAATAATAATAATAATAATAATAATTATTATTATTATTATTATTATTATTATTATTATTATTATTTTTATTATTATTATTATTATTATTATTATTATTATTATTACATAAATAAAATATGATATAATAATTGTTATTATTATTAAAATAATTCATTCAATTCATGGTAATTTTGAGTTCAACTAAGCTGCAGCTGCTTTAACGCCTTAGAAAAAGAAAATTATGTTTATATAGTTCAATTTAACCTCGGTT
This sequence comes from Anneissia japonica, assembly GCF_011630105.1. Taxonomy (NCBI): domain Eukaryota; kingdom Metazoa; phylum Echinodermata; class Crinoidea; order Comatulida; family Comatulidae; genus Anneissia; species Anneissia japonica. The sequence continues at coordinate 108,224 of NW_022757468.1, forward strand.
TTTATTATTCTTCAAACCCTATATTGCCACCAATATGTAATTTTTCTTCATTAGGCCATCACAAATTATTATGAAAAGTTTCATTTAGATCTAGATAAGTTTTTAGAGATATTTAGGCCTGGGACCTTAGCAATTTAAATGACCCTCAAATTCACACCCGAAGATCCAAGCATGGAAAGTGACTAAATTGCCTGTTAGGAAAATTCTGTGCAAAAACAAGCAAAACGAAACAAAACAAAACAAACACACAAACAAACAAAAAAACAAAACAAAAAACCCCAAAAAACAAAACAAAAAACTAAACTAAAAACAAACAAAAAAGGCCAGTGGAAGGATATATAATCAGAACAACAACAACAACAGCAACAGCAACAACAATAATAATAATAATAATAATAATAATAATAATAATAATAATGTTAAATAATAATGTATTTATAATATGAAAGTAAAGATATTATAATAATTATGGGTTATTTTTTGCTAGATGTGGTTGTTTATATATCTTCAGAAGTCATATCTGAAAGTAGTGATCGTATAAGGACACCATCGAACTTCACTGAGTTACAATATTCAGAGGCTACCAGAGTGGCAATCATCGTTAGCATTCAATTAGTATCAAACAATACGAAGATACAGATTAGCGAAAAATCTTATATTGAAATCGATTTTGAAATTTTTGAGGTGTGTTCTAAATTTTGTATTTGAAATGCTTTTTGCTTGCATATATCAGAATAATTTCATAAAATAAATTCATAATCTTTCGTTACTGTTAGTCTTGATTCTATTTTTACTTTTCTATTTCTACATCGATATTCTGCTCTTAAAATGAATTGATCTTGATGGAGTAGTCTAAGAATCTTACTTGGCGCGAACGTATTAAAGGCGCCATATCTATTTCTATGATGATCTCATTAATCACGATAATAACCCTTTTTATAATACAGTAAATATATTCCACCAAGAAAATCACTTCCTTTAAGTATCGCCATAAAATGCCGTATCTTTTAGTTAAAGTGCCGTAAATCAAAGCTATTATACTTAAGATGTTTTCCAATTATGCTAAGTGTATGTGATAAATCTTTGGTTTGCGCACGCATAATGTGCATTGGAAGCGACATGTCCCATGACATTATCATGCCAAAATATTGGCCAAAAAAAACCAAAAAAAAACCAGAATATATGATGGTATATACAATTCCTTATAGGTGTTGGACACAGATCAGTATGATGCATATTGCGTTTTTTGGGACAATAACCCTTCTCCGTAAGTAACATTGTGCACTGCAATACTCAAATAAAAGTACGGTAAGCCTATAACGTATTACTCCTTTATGAATAGTTTGTATCAATAGGCATATATATATATATACATATATATATATATATATAAATATATATATAGGCCTGTTGAATGTAATGCATGCATGCATATATATATATACATATACATATACATACACACACACACATATATATATATATACTGTATATATATATATATTTATATATGTACTGTAAGCCTATAACGTATACAATTACTCCTTTATGAATAGTTTGTATCAATATGCATATATATATATATATATATATATATATATAAACCTGTTCAATGTAATGCATGCATGCATATAATATATATACATATATATATACAAACACATATATTTATATATATATATATATACTGTATATATATGTGTGTATATATATGTATATATATATTATATATGTATGTATGTTATATATCATAACTTGATAAAGGTCTGTGACCGAAAGATCTCGTTGGATAATTCCAAAGATCACTCTGAACCTCCAAGTTGGCCAGAGTCTCTTCTCTAAGATTTCAGGTTGTGATAAAAATAAATTATTGTAAATGGACCAAGGGCGAGGCCACTACATGTTTGATGAAATTATTAAACTCCATTAATTATTGTTTATAAAATTACGTTTCTTATATCAGTAACACGTGGTCGACACATGGTTGCTTCGTCAGTTTCAGTAACTCGTCAAGCACCATCTGCAGGTGTAACCATCTAACGAGCTTCACAGTGTTGTTCGCTCTGAAATCCACGGTACGTATTCATGGTGTACTCGGAACGAAAGTGTTTAATTATCACCAGGTGCTTTTCCACTATTCATACCTAAGTTACTATCAAGTAACTTAAATAATATCTTAAAATGCAGAGGATTTTAGTAAACTGTTAGTCGGTTCAAGATTTCAGTTTGTGAACATGTGACGATGTCGTTGTCGTGAAGAATACAGAATTTATTCATGTTTTACAATTGGAATATACTGTACAAGATTCAGAACACTTGATTGAACTAATACAGAAATTTGTTTTACAGCGGCATTAAAAATAATTTAAATATGAAATTACGTAATTACAAAATAGATAATTGGTTACAAAAATAATACCACACAGGTTGGCACACCACATCCAAACACTTAGTGCAAACTATACTGTTGAAAACATAACTTGAGATAGAGATGAAAGATCGACTCAAGTGAAATGTTTTGTTTGAGGGACACAGAGACGAATACCAGATTGATTGAGACTATAACAGTTATGTAGTAGATAGTATATGTGGGTAGTGGCATAGGCCTATGTATATTTTAAATCATGACTTTTGTTAATAATATTTCATGAAATTATTTCTTTCATGTGCACATACAGGCTGATTTAGCAGCTGATAAGTCCACTTCAATTTTGTCTGTGGTTGTTCTAAGCCTGTCACTGTTTTGCCTTGTTGCTGCTGGGTGCATTTTCGTTTATGTTGGGTACGTTGTGAATCAATCGACATAATACACATATTTCTTCATCACACGCATTCGCGTACCACACTACATTACTGTTTTATCACCATACTTCAAGAAACATCACAAATATTCTTTCAAACATAAAATAAATTCATTACAATTTACTGATATTTTACGCATGCGAGTTGAGATGTACCGTACTGATTATATTTATTCAGTATGCTTTATGGCAGTGGCACATCCGAAGCCATAAATGCGTCTTATTATGCAGAGCTAACACTGGTATGAACGTCTACATACTATCATAACAAATACTTGTTTATATAATTGAACCATCTTTTAAATAAAACTCCTCACTGCATCAACCTGGCGATGTTGTAAGGAATTGAATTGAAATATATCATAAAATAAATTGTTAAGCTATATATATTTTCATATAGACCTACTAAACACATAAGCATTAACCTGTCATTTCTATCTGTAGGTTACGCAAGACATTTGTTATAAAAGTACACTTCTGCTTGTGCGTGGCACTAGCATCAGCACATTTTTTGTTTCTGGTTGGAATTGATAAAACAGAGAACGAGGTAATATTGTTTAAATAGTTTCAGTGTCAATAACATACGGTAATGTAATAGTTTTTTTTTAAAGTGCAATAACTGGCATATTAATGAACTTTTGTCCCATTTAAATGCTTATATATAAATAGTTAAGTTGTAATTTTTACCTTTTTAAAATAATAATAATTTAATTAATAATTGACTTATCGAAGTATTCAAATGCACCTTAAACTCTCTCGGACTTTTTAATATTTTTAATAACGCCGAGAAAATTTCCAAAAAAAAAAATATGTACAGTTTGTATTTTTACAAGAATTTTTATATTTTATGTTTCTTTATCTCATCTTATTGTATGACTTTTTTGTTGTGCAGTATCCTTTGTATTTAACTGAAGGTATCACATGGAGACTGAATACCATGTATGTATGTGACGATGAATAAAAGAGTCTAAATCTGTCATGATAATTAATTTGTCATTTCACTTTTCAGTGGCAGCTTGAAAAAAAAAAAAAAAAAAAAAAAAAAAAGTAACAAAAAATTAAAAAAAAAAAAAACGTAACTAAAAGTTAAGTAAGTTTAATAAATAACAAAAAATAAAAGAGACAGTGAAAATGTTTAACCTGTTTTAAATCTCTAGAAACGAGCGATTCGTATAATCATTGGAAACCAATATAATAATTACGACCAAGCACTTGCTATAGTTAAACTTGAAAAACTTGCCGATCGCCGAGTTATGATATGCACAAGATTTGCCAAACAACTGTACAATCACCCAGAATTTCGACAGTGGCTTCCTGAAGAGAGAATTGTACAGGAAGATATAATTTGAGACGAAGCAATAAAATAACGATACCTAAAAGCGAAACGAATAGATGTAAGAATAGTCCTATCCCGTACTTCACAAGATTACTCAATTCGATAATATAACATTTAATAACGATTAATATAATTATAACAATAATAATTAACTTGATGTCCAGAAAAGATTTAATTTGAAACGAAGCAACAATATCATGATTCCTAAAAGCAAAACAAATTTGTTATTTCATTTGTCCTACTCATCCTGATCACTCACTTTTATGGTAATTTTTTTTAATAATTATTGCAATATTTATTTAATCGATTTTTACACGAGTTTGTAAATTTGTATTTTTATCCTGTTGTCTTTATTGTTATCACTTTTTTTTTCTCAATATATGCTATATTTTTATATTCTCTTTAAAATTTTTAAATGTTTGTGAATTTTTAATGCCTTTTTCTTAATTTTTAATTTATTGTAAATTGTGAGCAATTTAGCCTTGGCTACAATTCACTTTTTGTCAATTGCTTTCTCCTTTTTGTATCGTTTTGAATAAAATATACCATGAATAATAATAATAATAATAATTATAATAATAATAATAATAATAATAATAAATAAATCAGATGTTTTATCCCATGTTAACTTAACAAAGGTTTTCCAATACATGTAGAATTTAGATTGATTGAAACGTAATTTGTATATTTATATTCATTCGGTTACGTAAACAAAAGCGAGGTTTAGATTAAGACATAACATTATGTTAGCTAAATATTGAATATTGAATTAGGTATTATATTTACCATGAAAGCTCTGAATATTGTGTTTTGTGTCGCATTCAACATGCAAGAGAAAGGCCCTTGTTAAAATTAAATTATTATTACCACTAATATAACATTTATTAGGATTATTTATATTAATAATATTAGCATGTATTAATTTGATTGTTATTAGTATTGTTATTATTATTATAATTATTATTGTTGTTGTTGTTGTTGCTTTTGTTGTTACCGTTGTTATTATCTTTATCAGTAAAATGGCATATAATATGCAAATTGGTATATAACATATACATGAAAGCTGTTTATTGCTTCTGATCCTATCTGTTTCAGGGTATATGCAACACGATGGCGGTCGCAATTCATTATTGCTATACGTCAGCCTTGATGTGGATGTTAGTTGAGAGTATTCATCTGTATATGACCTCAAGGAATTACCATCTTACACAAAAATGTTTTTATTCCTTCAGTGCTGTTGGGTGGGGTAAGTTTATACTATTATTAAAGATTACATAAATATAATTAATTTACTTCACGTAGACTATTGCCAGAACATCAGTCAGCTATAATAAACAATATCGCATATGCAATGTAATTGTCTGCACGCAGAGCATTTCATCAGTTACAATTTGTAATTAGAAAAGTTCAATATTAAAGATGTATTTTCCCATGAAACTCACCATAACAAAATTTTAAAAAATTGTTTTGAAATTAACTTGCACATTTTGAATTAACATTAATTATGGTCAATTTGAACATAGAAAATGCGTATTTAAAAATTGCTTACCCATAAATTTTACAGCGGAAAAGGGGCACTTCCAGCCATCAGAAGTGTTTTTATTATTTGGATCATTATCCAGAAATGCAGAGTACACACGGTTTTATTTTCAATTGAATTCTATGCTTAAGTTAATAAATTGTATCTGTATTGCAAATGAGCAAGTTATATTTATGAGACTGTTTTTCTTTTTGTCATGTTCAATTATACATTTGTAAGGCTTACGCAACTGCTTTGCATCGATTATTATGTCGTATCAACATAAAGTACATCGATTAGAATTAAAGAGCTTTTTTGGTATAACTTAAATCATTTCAGCTTCTCCTTTCGTTATTGTCGTCTGCAGTTATGGAATATTTAATAGACGATATCGTTCAACGGAAGTGTAAGATTATTGATAATAGTACTATTATACATGAATGTGAACTCTCAAAATATTTGTGCAATAACATATATAGGCCTATATATCTGTCTCTTATACACATCTAGATGTGTATAAGAGACAGATCTAGTCCCGAGCGCATAGAGACCATGTATTATGCGCTATATAAGTCTCCAACCATTGTCTCTAACCATTACCGTGTTTACGGTGCTAAACAGTAGACTCAATTTTAATATTATATATACATATATATTATATATACATATATATATATATATATAATAATAATAATAATAATAATAATAATAATAATAATTATTATTATTATTATTATTATTATTATAAAAGCATTTTTATTGAGCCATTTATCCAAATAATAAATTTGCTCATAGGCGCATTAAAACACATATAATCTTCAATTGGAATTTAAAATATTACACATTAAGAATGATTGGTAAAGGAATCCATAATTGAAAGATTCTATAACCTACATTTCAAAACATTAAAGGTAGATATAAATGGTACAAACATCGTTCAAACAAAGAGCAAATGATATAATCATACTGAGCATTATAGCTCTTCAACGAAAAATGTTCCTTATCAGTTGTATGAAAAAGTGCTAGAACCTGTGACCTCTAGCTAGACCAAGGAATAATGTTGCTATCATCTAGATTCAATCCTGCCAGATCCGCTTTTTCAGCCAACAGAAAAGTACGCCTATTAAAATCATGCAGTACACTTGCGTTAGTCAGACTTAACTCATTATCACAGACTCCCTCATGAATTTTTTGTAAGTACACGATGTATCCATACATGTCAATAATATTTTGTTTTGTTTTTGACAAATATAGAATATTGTATCTTGTATCTTGTTTATCCTTTTTTTTTTTATTGTTTTGTATATCGTTAGATGCTGGCTCTCCGCCGATAGTGGTAGCATATTTGTATTTTTGTCAACTGTGGTGCTGGTTATCTTGGTATGGTAAACCTATTATAATTATTATTATTATTATTATTATTATTATTATTATTATTATTATTATTATTATTACTATTATTATTATTATTATTACTATCATTACTATTATTACTATTATTATTATTTTCTATTATTACTATTACTATTATTATTATGCCTATTATTATTATGGGCCTATTATTATTATTATTAGGCCTATTATTATTATAATCAAGTTACAAGGAAGAAATGTTTATGTGTTTGTGACGATTCAGTGAAGGGTGTAACATTGAGGGTCTTTTCAATATTTGAGGTAACAGACCTTAATATCTCTTAAAACAAAACAAATGGGTCTAAATGAAACATTCTATAATATTTTGTAAAGGTCTAGTACAAAAATGATTAAAATGTTTTAACGATCCGCAGTATGGTATGGATCTAAGGACCACTGAAAGGAAAACGTCCCAGACCACATATTTCAAAAACGTATCAACTGATCTGAATGAAACATTCGGAAAAAGTTTAACCAAGTTATAAGGAAGAAATTATTATGTGTTAGTGACGATCCGTTGAAGAGTGTAAATTTTTGAGGACCCAGAGCTAAATATATCTTTAAAAAAATCAATGGGTATAATTTAAACCTTGTATAACAGTTTGTCAAGCTCGAGTAAAGAAATTATTAAATTTTTGTGACGATCCGGAGTGAGTGTAGATCTCAGGACCATTTAATTTTTTGAGATCCCAGACGTAAATATGTATAAAAGGTTTTCAATGGAAGTAAATGAAACTTTCTATAATTGTTTGTAAAGATCCAGTAAACAAATGACTAAATTTTTGTGATGATTCCGGCGTAGGGTGTGGATATGATGACCATTTAAAGGAAACGTCCCAGACCAGATATTTCAAAAACGGGTCAACTGATCTGAATGAAACTTTCGGGAAAGTTTAATTCAAGTTACAAGAAAGATATTATTATGTGTAGGGTTGATCCAGGTTAGGGTGTAAATTTGAGGGTGATTTAAATTGCTTACGTCCCAGTTATAGATGGATAAAATGAAACTTTGCAAAATAGTTTTTCATGGTGAAATGAAGAAATGATCCAATGTTGGTGACGATCCGCAGTAGGGTGTGGATATAAGAACCATTTAAAGATTTTTTGTTGACTGTTGGTTAAATTATTTAAATGCAATTTGCGTTTTCTAAAGCGCTTAAACCAGTTACAGCTAGGTTAAACTCAAAACTACCGTAATATGCATAAACAATTTTTGCTTTTAGTAATTGAAGCGCTATGAACTGAAAATTCACTTTCCTATGCAATGTCGGCTCATATAGCGCGGAAATGGTTATGAGTCACAATGTACCTCCCTATTACCATTGCAGAAAAGTCTCACTAATAACGTCGCGGTGAACTTGTTTTATTTTTCCTCTTCATTTTTTCCACTTCATTAAAATTATATTGGTTTTCCGTGTTTTTTTTTACTTTATACCTTTTAACGACTTTTCTTTTTGTTGCAATTTCAACTTCATTTCTTATTAAAGCAATGGAGAGAAGCCCTATATGATTTGTTGTTCAAACAGACATAGTAAGTCTAGTTATTAGATTGTGTTTACGGTTCTAAGCCTGTCTCTTATACACATCTAGATGTGTATAAGAGACAGATGTATCCATAATTCATTAGATTACATCTGTACAGTATAACATTATATAAAGGAACTTTTCGTGAAGGGCTGATTGATACGAATGACATCTTGTCGAAATGACTTGTTTTGTTGCTGGGCCCAGGCCCAGGCCTATTTAATGCCTAATTATTATTTTGTGATACAGTTCTCTTACTTAAGGCTAGCCTAGGAAGGCCTAGTCTAGGCCTGTCTCTTATACACATCTTATATATATATATATCCTATGACAAATACCATAGCACTCTGCGACATTGTATTGACATAATTTTCTGACATTAAAAGTAACGACAGTGTTCACATCGTTGTAATAGTTTGTATAATAATGCTTTCTTTGCTAGGAAGTTTTTCAAATGTTTTCATATTCAATATAATATTAATTCAAATTATAATTTAAAAAACATTTACTTTCTGAAATAATTATAAAACGTAAGTTACAAGTTATAAAATATATTTTCTTTTCTAGGGCTTATTCATATTTCTCTTTCACTGCCTGGATAACAACGAGGTAAGTATTACACTGATTAAAACACATCAATTCGATCATCGATTTTAAATATCCGAAATTCAGGAAATCAGAGAAACACACTTGAAAGTGTATGGAATTAAATCTACAAAAATTGGAAATTAAATGCGGAACAGATGACGGTGAAGTCACATGTATTAGGTAATTTGTATTAATATAACACTTTTAATTAACTTTACTGGCTACGTACACGTACCACTGCGCCATAAGATATAGCAAATAATATTGTATGTATGAAAGAAAGACAAATTGCACAAAATGCAATTATACAATATAACAACCACGGAGTAGAGAAAGTCAGAATTTTGTTCTCAGTAATATAATACCCTGATAGTACTGTACTTATATATGACTAAAGAATAATGTTTTTTTTTTTTATATTTCTAAACTGTAAATCCCATAAGCGCTCTGATCAATTAAAAAAAATATATGGTGCTAAAATGCAATATCAAAACAGTTCTGTTGCTCCAAGACAGAAGTAAAAATAATGTATGACTATTTTCAATGACAATAAGTCTAACCAAAGATAATAAATAGCAGAAGATAAAGCAGCTTCCCAATATAGTGGAACATCCGTTCAAAAGGCATTGTGGGTACAAGGAGAGCAATTTTACTGCAACCGCGCGGCGGCGCTATATAAAAATAATAAAGGAGCTGCTTTGTTCGCTTGTTTCCTTTAGTTTCTCCACTTAGTAAAATGTTTAAATTTTACTGCAACCGCAAGAGGGCGAATGTTCCATCGATTTTAATGCAAATACGCGGAGCAGCTCATTCTTCTGCTATTTAAGTTCTTTGGTCTAACCAACAGAATCTTGTGACGGGTCCCTTCTGGTAATTTATACATAAAATAGAACTTAGTTTATCTTTTTTTAATATATTTTTCAGGTCAAAAAAATGTTGAAACTAATCCGTAATAAGCAACTAGTGAAAGTGGACATTAAAATGTCGAAACGCTCATCACAAGCTACAGAGACGTCTACTATCAATACGGCATCAGATCAAACTCGATAATTAGATGAAGTTCTTTTTGTGGACGTACCCGGTTTGATAAAATGGGATCGTATGGGAGGTGTATGACAAATTTTTAACGTCTTAAAGACCCGACAGTCTTAGAAAAACTTGAAATACATCTTTATCCAACGAAACGCGTTACTGACGTGAAACAGGCAGCAGCGTGGAATTGGTTAAGAGTAATCACATTCATATTTTCAGTTCTGCTATTACTGCTTAAACTACTTTGCAAAAAAGTGAATGTTCTCGTCAAAAGATTAACTTATAAAATCCAGTAAAGCCGAGAGACGACACCAACGCCATATTTTAAATAATAAACTGGCCAAATTTAAGTGGGAACTGCATATTTAAAACGTTATCAATTTCAACCGATTATCTGTTAAATCTTGATGGTCAATCTTTTGGCATCATCTCATGCCGTGCTTTGTCGTTTGAAGTTGATGTGTTTTGGTAACTAGGTAGCCACAAAACTAATCTTTGTGCGCAGTACTTCGCAAAGAGGACTGTTCAAAAGCGTAGCCTACACTTAAGTAACTTTTGTGACTTCAAGATGCTAAATTTAATGAGACTGATAAGAAACATATAATTCTTAAAGTTATTGTAAAAAAAGTAGGCGTTTTCTGATTATTCGGATGATTGTATTAATTATGTTTCAATGCAAGATTATAGCAATATGAAAAAGGAGCCACTGACTACTCTTTTATGAATAAAGAAAATGCACCACAATTACTTTTTATAGAGGCTATAATAGATAACACATTGGTGAAGGTTTCAGACCAAAATTGTAATGAATTGCTTGATTCGTAGGATTGGTGGTATAGTCCAACTCTGAATTGGATTGGGTTGGATTTATTCGGTGTAAACACCAAGGACAGCCCACGAAAGTCTAGAAGAAGACTTATTTCCAGTGGGGTCCTTCAGGTGGTGATTGGACAGTACACCGGGAGACAATCCACTACTCTTTTCCGAAGAGTGTACTTTGTTCTTTAACGTGCGCATGGGCCATAAATGCACACGGGACCAACGGCTTAAACGTCTCATCCGAAAGACGGTGCGCTATTGTAACTTGTATTTCAGCCCTCTAGCTGAAACACAAGGAGAGGCAGCGATGGAAATTGAAGCGGGGACCTAGAGATCTCCACGGTTCAGCGCACACACAGTGGCTACCACCAGATTAGCCGACTAAGCTAAGCTGCTCTCTCAAACTCTAAAATAGTGTGAGCTTGGCTTCATGCATATTGTCACTCACTATGGCCCCGAAAAAAAAAAGACGGTCCTAACGTCCAGTCCTAAATTTGTCTTTGTTGGATATACACGCGTTCCTGCCATCCTTGCCTATAGTTAAATTTGTAGACCCGTCTTCTGGGATGAGAACTCAAAATAGGAGACCCATTACACACTTTTTCATCTTAAATGAATTTATGACTGTCTAAACGAAGTCGTGTTTAAATACAGTACCATTAGGAAAACCACATTTATCACTAAAATACTGTGAATACTAAACATAGCCAAAAATAACCCATTCATTTATGTTCATCGCTGCAAGCTATGGGCTTTTTAACTGCCTATAAACATCACAGTATAATTTAATTTGTATTATACTAAGAATGAATTAATAACATTTTTCGTTCCACCTGATCATTATCATCCATATATACAAAGTTGCTGGAATTACATATTTCGAGCTTTCAGTTCGAGTCAAATATAGTAGGTCAATATCAATGATACTAGTTTGCTTGTGTACATAATTAAGAAAAGAGAAAGTACATAATTCTGTCAGTATAAACCCCTATTAATCGGTGTGATGGCCATTATGAGTTTTACTGATTTGTTATACAGATTTTTTAGGTTAAAACATTCCAATTTCATTTCAACAGTATTGAAAATGTATATCTTTACACAAAATAAAAAATGCCAAAAACAGTGGAGAGACATAATTGAATGATTGCAGAAAACAAATGTGTGTACTACAAGAATAAAAGCAATAATTAAAATTTCATGGGTTGAGGAAAGGGTCATCAGTTGACTTGAGTTAATTTCTGGCTGCAAAAGATTTGGACGAGTACAATGCTTAAATTGTTCAAGGGGAAATTGTTTTATTAATTTATTATCTTATGAAAAAGATTAAAACGTTTCTTCAGTCATTGATGAACCCACGTGACCATTCTTAAGAACAATGTAATGAACTTGCACCCAAAGGCCAAAGAGGATTTACTGCATTAGGAACAGGATTCGTGGGTATAGAATGTTGGCTGAATTGTGTAGATACTCTGCAGAGTTGGAAATGGTGGTGTTTGACTACTTGTGTATTAGTGCTGCAGGTTCTATAATGAAAGCAGAGTATGCTAGTACAACCTCTTGGACAAAATGACAGATTTAGTGTGAAGGAATTAAAATCTTCTTGACCACCACATAGTAATTTGTTCTATTGGAATCATAGATTTTTTCCTTAAGCTTCATCGGCTTCTGTTGAAATATAACAAAAACATGTCATGGTCTACCAAGGACTTGTACTAGGATATAGTTCACTGATCTCGCACTGCACGCCTGACTGGGATCTTTGGTTCTTTAAGGCAAGTTCTACACATGCTCAAATACACCCTGGTAGAAATGTTTATTATATATAACTTTTGCAAAAAGTGGTGCGGGGAAGTGGGGTGGGGTGGTGGGTGTCATGTCAACTGAGGATCATCGTCCGGCGAGGCCTGTTACAGAATAAGTAAAATACAACGCGTATTAAGATGGTGGTGGAACAAACACGATCACTGATTTATCAAGCATCAATCTGAATAATAATGCAATTAAGCATAATATCTCCATTATAGGTAATGACATCAACATTTCTCAAATTTAATATATAGCAAAATGCATTAAGGCATATAGTAAAATGACAATAACAGAAATTGTTTTAGCACTTATCACTGCAGTGTTTATACTTCAAACGCATTGTAAATAACAAATTTTAAATTATGAATTTGTGTCTTTATTTTTAAGTTGTATGGTAAATTATATTTTTCAACAGTATTTGTATAAACTCTTGGAAGCACGCTTCCATTCCAGTGTTAAATTGGCTATTCTGTTGCACCACATGGTTGTCACAATAGCAAATTTAACTGTTGTAGGATATGCTCTGACTCCCATCGACTCACCATACGGAAATTCTAAGCAGCTGAGAATACGATGCGATAGGCCAAATGTGACTTATCCTAGATACCAAAGTAGGCCAAAAATTGAAAAAATTTGAAATTCCAATGAACTGTAGCAATCCACTCGAAAAATTAAGGTTTGTATAGAAGATTCTGACTAAGAAATTGTACTACTTTATATATATTTTTTATTTGTTTTAGCCTAGGTATGCACTGCATACCTAGCTTGCCTTGATGGTCCGCCACTAGCTAAATTATGGTGCAAGCCTGCAGTATTCTTACGAATTACTCAAATAATACACGGAATTACCCAAATGATACAGAATTACCAAATGATACAGAATTACCCAAATGAGCCCAATTATATTATAATTATTATTATATATTATATTTTATTATTATTATTATTATTATTATTATTATTATTATTATTATTATTATTATAAATATAAATTAAAACAAAAACAGTCGATTATTATTATTATTATTTTAATATTATTATTTTCATTATTATTAATAATATTATTAGTTTTTTTTTTTATTGCTACTATTCTATTGTTATTACTATCCGCATTATTAGGCCTATTAATTATTTGGTGTTTTTTGTTTTTATTATAATCTTAACATCCTTTATAAAGTGATGTATATACTTTTATGAATATAAAACAAAATCACATACACGAATATTAGGGATTTATTAAGATTCAAACTGGCTACATCCAAATAAGTGAGAACACGACCTAATTTACCACTCCTCTTAGCTAAATTATGGGACAAGGCTGCAGTCTGGGCATTCTGACGATCTACTCAAATAATACACGGAATTACCCAAATGATACAGAATTACCAAATGATACTTAAATGATACCCCAATTATATCATATTATTATTATATATATTATATTTTATTATTATTATTATTATTATTATTATTATTATTATTAGTGTTATTATTGGCTTTTCCCAGCAGTACTGCGAAAAGCCATTGTGTTTGTTCTGATTTTTTTCCCCTTTTTTCTTGCATATATTTTTCCTATCTTTTTGCACTGTTTATTTTCTTGCCGTCACTTTGGTATTTTCCCATGCTTAGAATTTTTCCGTGCTTTGCCGAAGTATTTATCATTATATTTATTATTATTTTAATATTAATAATAATAATATATTAATTTTAATATCATTATCATTAATAATTTTGTTTTTTTTCATTACTACTATTACTATTGTTATTATTATTTTCCGCATTATTAGACCTATTAATTATTTTTCTTTTTTCATTAGAATCTTAACATACCTTTATAAAGTGATATATATTTTTATGAATATAAAACAAAATCACATACACGAATATTAGGGATTTATTAAGATTCAAACTGGCCACATCCAAAGTTTATTTTCGATAACCATGGTCTTCAAATTCACAAAGGGAAAGTTTAAAAGTTAACTGTACGCTACTGTGGCTGGCTACCCCAGCGGGTTTTTTTTATTTTATTTTCAAGGGCATTGCACAGTATTTGGTCCGTGAGGGTTAAATTTTTATTTATAATATTAAAAGTTTCATGGATAACAGTGTTTTGGGAGACGAACTTAGATAGAGATTTAGCTCACTTTCTGGAACCCCCCTCTCTAACTTTTGTTCGCCTCCCCACCCTCTTTTTTTGTGCTTATCTTTATTTTGCTTTGTACGAGGGTTTATTTTTGCTTTGTAGGGAGGTGGGGGGGGGGGGGTAGGCCTAAACGAAATCGGAAATTAAATCTAAAAGGACCTACTCAACAAATCAACTCCAAAAAGTACAAATATAATTAGAAAATTATGAAGGTAATACATTGCATGTCGTTATGTAAATACTTAATAAAATAAGATCTGATAATTGACAAAATTACGATATTACAAATATAGGTGGATGCACTATTGGAGACTCTGGACCATTAAAAAACTAGACTAATCTATTGCATTTAATAAGGCGTAGGATAAAGAAATCAATCAAAATTAAGCAAAAAATTAAACATTTTAAGGTTCACAATTCATATATTTTTAGCTCATTTTCTGATCATCAACATTTTGAAAAAAGAAGAAGAAATTAGATTGATGGATTACATCAATGAAAAAAAAAAAAAAACCCATATTAATAATAAGGCTACCGTGTTGAACTGTACCGTTGCTGAGTATGACTAATCTATTGCATTTAATAAGGAGTAGGATAAAGAAATCAATCAAAATTAATGAAAAAATTAAATAATAATAATAATAATAATAATAATAATAATATTAATAATATTAATAATATTAATATTAATATTAATATTAATATTAATATTAATAATATTAATAATATTAATATTAATAATAATAATAAATGAGCACTTTTGCCGTGCATAGGCTAGCATTAGTTACAGATTTATATAAAAGTATAGTTTTAAAGCTTATAGGACCTATATATCGTAATTGAGTAACTGTCTCTATTCAATAAAAATAACGAAGTATTATGCATATCATGTTTGTAATGCAGTAATTTAACTGTTCCCTGGTTGCATTTAGGAGGCGTTTAGGCCAACGACACTGTATTAGCTTTCGTATAAGAAAGGATGATAAGCCTATAATTAATTTTACCTTTTTGCTGATATAGATTTATACGGTACCACCGTCCCTAGCCACGGCAAAAAGTAAAAGCATACTGCCAGGGTAGGCCTGATTGACCAGTCGGACCCCTACCTACGTTTTTTGAGAGGTAAGTAATTCAATGAAATGTTTTTTTGTAGATATTTAAAATTATATTTTCGCCATTATTGAGACCCATACCTTATATAAAATTAAACTTTATAAAATTGAAACGTAAACAAAACTTGTTTCAAACCGAAATAAAATAAGTAACGCGTTACCCTTAACCAATACGAACGCGTCAATTGTAATTGTTTACAATGGCCGTATTCGACTCGTCGTTCTTCGTTAAGCCACGCCCACCTGCGCAGCGGTAAAATCCCACTCAAAAGGAAGACGACCAGTCGATTAGAAAACTTGTAAATACTCGACAAAACAAAATGGCTGTATAGTTATCGCGATACACGTTGCGTAATCAAGATTGCTTCAACTTGTGGTAGTATGAGTTTTTCGTAAAAAAAATATTTTCATCTAGTTTTTGAAATTCTGTTAGCCTACAATTATTTTTTGACTCCATGTGGATAAATATTATAATTTTTATTCTATGAAATTTAATTTAAGTTATATTAACGCAAATGTTGTTTATAAACTCACCAATCGGCCATGTTTTTTGGTCACGTGGATAACTTAACGCACCACTCTGGTTTACGTTAATTTTCGTTGTCAACGAATTAAAGTCTTACGAACCAGTCGAATGAAAATGATACGGTACTCCACGAAAACATAACATGACAATTAATGTCGAAATATTGAATCCCAACACGATGGCGTGCATTTCAATACTTGGAGTATGATTTATTATGGAAGGCAATCGCCGCCAAAAATACAGTTATAAACGAACAATCTACTCGCAAAAACGTACAACCTACTCGCAGAAATGAACAACCTACTCGCAGAAACCTACAACGTACACACTGTAAAGGATAACGTTAGACTTGCACAGAAACGTACAACGTATTAGCCAAAAAAGGAACAAAAGACACTCACAGAAACGAACAACCTACTCACAGAAACGAACAAAGTAGTCGCAGAAATGGATGCGCACAGCACTCTCAGAAAAGGACAACGGAATCGTAGATAGGTCAGCAAAATCTCGCGTCTTAAGGGCTGAATGTAATTTTCTTCTTAAACATAGCCCCCTCTATTATACGATACGATTTATTGGGTTCATTTTAAGATCAGTGGCACCCATCACTTAGATGGTGCACCCATTAACAATATAAAACATAAGCAAAGGAAAGCAAAAGACAGTTTAAAAACAATAAAAGGATAAATAGCATAACCAAAACAAAACCCTCTATAATACTTGCCTCTCAATATATGAGAAGCTCGTTATTTTAAGCCATTTGTCCTAAAACACCGATGGATAACAATTCCGGGGCTGTGTTACTGTTATACAGGCAAAATGAAATAGGGTGCGCGGCAGGTGGGATGAACAAGGAGAATCAGAATACTATATATTTGCGCCTTAAAGAGGTACGGTAGTTCATTTGTAAGAAGTTGAAGGGGTTAATTCATCCGGCATGGCATCAAATCGATGCTATATGTAGGGAGTGCATACATTTAAGTGTACCCCCTGAAATTGTATATTTAATTGCTGAAGCGGCAAGAGTTTTAAAAGAAGAAAATCAGCAGCGGCGAGAAAGTGAAGATCCTCCTACTACAGGTGTTTTCGGATATAGGGCCAGACCAACATCTACAAATTCGCTTCGCTTCGTTTTTAAAGAATATTTCCAGAAAAAAAAAATAATGTGACTTTTTAAATAATATAAAGTTCATGCCAGTGTTATAAAATTTATACGAGCGCACGCTGTTTGTAACTTAACAACATGGTGCCATGCGCCTAGTGTGGCCAAATTCTATCAAAGCCGATACAGCTTTAGTCTACAAGAGATTGGGAGACCACAGTCGGGGCTGAATGTATCCCTTACAAGCCTAACGTTTTTGGTGTAATGTTAATAGGGGAAATTATAAAAGAAATTACAGAAAAACTTTAAAAAGGGTTAATGTTGTTTACAATTTCATCTCTCTTTGTACACACAGTGGAAATCATCAGTCTATTCGTCTGATGAAAGTCCAGGACCAGTTTATCATAAAAGGGGCTTTTGTGGCTACAGTCCCAGAGGCCGCAATGGGGAAAATTAGTCCCCCGAACCGAACCCCAGGAAAAATTTAGTTTTATGTTTTAGCCACGGAGTATTTAGGCCCACTTCCAATTACAGCGCACCCCAAGGCCCTTTAATCCGGCCCTGTGTCATGAAAGTTTTATGTATGGAAGAAATCTAGATATTAAATTTGAAACAAGTTATTCTTGCTGTCATTAATTTTATATTGTTTATAGCAGACTAACGCGGCTACATTTTATAATCATCATGATGCCTATTATTTACGTATAACTGTCCCTATACTGTATATTACAGTACTTTGAATGAAATATACGACAGTACTGAAATGATATCTGCTTCAATGAATAATTAAAAAATAATACTTTGGTAGTGTCACCAAGGAGGTATTAAATAATTAATTATAATAATATAATAATTATTTAATACCTCCTTGGTGTCACCAAATGGTGGTTTTAAATTGTTTCAGAAAATGACTTTCCCCAAGGAGGTATTAAATAAGCTTATTTAATACCTCCTTGCTTTCCCCTACCGTTAGTGATGGTGTGCGAGATGCCACCAAAGGGGTTAGTGCCTTGACCCTGCAGCAAATCCGCAGTTTGATTTAGAAGCCTTCCGGCATCCTTCAGTGAATTGCTATCCATCGTTGTTTTGGGAGAAGTTGGCTTAAAATAATTAGCTTTTGTTATCTTGAGAGCCAAGTATTAGAGAGGGCTATGCTTAGGAAGGAAATTACAAGATGCGATATTTTGCTGACCTATCTTGAAATGAACGATTCCGTTGTCCTTTTCTGAGAGCGCTGTGCGCATCCATTTCTGCGACTACGTTGCTCGTTTCTGTGAGTGTCTTTTGTTGCTAATACGTTGTACGTTTCTGTGAAAGTCTAACGTTGTCTAGGTTTCTGTGAGTAGGTTTTTCATTTCTGCGAGTAGGTTGTTCGTTTCTGCGAATAGGTTGTTCGTTTTTGCGTGTAGCTTGTACGTTTTTGCGTGTAGCTTGTACGTTTTTGCGAGTAGGTTGTTCGTTTGTAACTGTATTTTTGGCGGCGATTGCCTTCCATATATTATACTTTCTCAACGAAAATTTGTACTCAACGAAATGAACCAGTCGAATAAGCCCAATGAATGATGATATCCCGTCATTCCCTTGTCTTCCGGACAACCAAATACCTTTCGCATGGAAACATAAAGCTATCAATTGTGTGTGTAGTGACGAGTAATTGTTCTACAAAAAGCTAACACTTATGCAGTTCAGTGGTGTCTATAAGTACCTATATAAACTCGAGGTTTTGAGAAGGTACTTATACTGACTGTTAATTAGGCCTAGTATCCTTGCTAAGACTGCAATTCATTAGAAACCTAGCTAGGCCCTACCCTAGGCTCTAGCTAGTTAGGAGGCCCCTAACAGATATGGGTCGAAGCGGACGCGAGCTATCCTATACCTGGGCCTGGGCCTATAGGCCTACTACTTCTAGTGTAGGCCTACTACTAGCTTACATCACTGGTCGAATAGACCTACTCCTTTCATCATGTCGTCCCCAACCAGTGAGTGGCGGCGCTAGTAGAAGTAGGATTTCCCTGGCGGCAGGGCAAGGCCCCAACAACAGGCAGGGAAGAAGAGTTGTATTAAGCTAGCCTAGGCCTAGTCTACTAGTAATTTAGCGTGGGTTTTGGAGGAAGGTGACGCCCCTTCATTCAATGAGAAAAAAATAATAAGTATAGTAAGGATTTGTTTTTTGTGCCCTAACTAATAATTTGCATAGGCCTAGCTAGGCCTATCCACTGGACAGGCCAACATTTGATAATATATAATATTTTTTTAATCCCCTGACGAAACTCTCTTAACTTTGCCAAAAGGGGGGGGGGGGGGGGCAAGCCTCTTTGAGAGATTTGTAGCCCCTCCTAGCACCGCAACTGATGGTCCCCATTTCATGAGAAACGTACAGTACACTCGTATGAATGGTTAAACAAGGATGATTCTGCAGAAATTGAGGTCTTCCCCCAATTAAAATACTTTACAGTAGGCCTATGGCATTGTTTCTTATTTAGGGGAAGGCAATCTTATTTTTGCCAACTTCAGGGTTCCAGATGTAATAAAAATAATTTTTTTTTATGAAATTTTTTATTTCATGTGGTGGATAACATTGTATTTTTATTTGAAATAACCATTATTGGTGACTGTATAATCCACTTGTTTTGTCTTCTTTAACTATTTCAGTGCAGCAAACTGAAAAAAAATGAATGAATCACTGAAGTATATTGTGGAGCAGCTAAACAAGCCTCCGTTCAGCCGTAGCTACAATTTAATCAGCTTTGATTCGCTGCAACCGCTCCAGTTACTACAAGTTCTTAATGATGTTCTTGCAGACATAAATCCTCAGGTTAGAGATGATGGATGGCAAGGACTAGGCTATATTCTCTTCACATCAAAGCCCTATCATTTGTGGAGCAATATTTCAAATATATTTATTTTGACTTATTCAACCTTATCACATGAAAATATACTGCAATATTTAAAAAAATAGAAATGTACGATTAAAAAAAATCGGGTAAATATTTGAAATTGATTAAGATGTGAACATAAAGAAACTAGAGCAGGTCATCTTTAGATTGAGAAAAGTCTGTCTCTTGTAATAAATGTATTGAAATGAAAATGTGCACACAAAAAAAAAAAAACAATTTAAGCAGAGATAGGTATTCAACTAAAGAAAAAGCTATAATTGCATTCAGGTAATATTCTAGAAAGGTATTAATGGTGTAAATTATTTTGAATGGTTATGGTGAAACAAGTTGAGATAATGTATGGAAATAAAATAACAATAAAAAGAGATGGATATTCAACTAAAGAAAAAAGATAATTGTAATTCACATAAATGAAAATATTATTGTTATTATCCATGTACAGTATGCATTTGTAATTTAAAATTTTGTTTTTATAATTTAGGGGGAATCGTGTTGTTTGTACATAAATACAAAGATGAAAATGATATTGAATAAAGGTGGGTTACCCCACAAAAGAGAAAAAAAAGCTAGAGCAGTCCTCCACCCTGTGCCTGAATACTAACAATATGTGGCTGTATACAGTGGGTGTAACTGCAGCATACCCTCAATGAAATAATTGAATCGCCCATCCTATTCAGGCACATTATTTTCTTGAGTGACCTCTAGTCTACCCTTAAGAAATTAATGGGATCCTCTGTCGTATTCAGGCCCATTCTTGAGTGCTGCTTGAATAGGGGCGATTCTATTATTTTTATTTTTCGATGGTAAAAAAATTGATTTTCCATGACCTTGTCCTTTGACATTTTCTTAAGAAAATTGAAAGGGGCCTTTCGTTGAATATTATTTACCATTCCACTAAATTTTATGATGATCCATTCATTAGTTTTTGCGTAATCTTTCTAAAAGACAGACAGGCAGACTGTTTATTAAACATTAAATATTATTACCTCCTTGGCAAGGCACCTCTAAAAAGTTTTAGAAACTTTACCATACATTAGGGCTTACATTATAATTCATTACAGTAGCCTAAGAAGTGGTAAATTCAATAATAATTACAATCACTTTCCCAAGAGTGAAGTACTACCTGACTAACCTAATTGATACAAAAGTAGTAATTAATAATAATAATAATACAGTAATAATAAATACTTATTGCAGTTTTACAAAGAAAAAATGCTGTGTGAAAATTTAAAAAATATAATAATAATATTAAAACCTTGTAAATTCTACTTGATACATTCTAATCAGCAGGAGAGTTTGTAAACATATCTACAGGTGCATTGATGTTATAAACATTCCATTTATTTTATTGCAGAATAAGATTGATATACGGGAAGAAGGAGCTGATCAAACAGCTGTAAGGATAATGACTGAATTGAAGTACCTGCGGTACAAACCAAAACAAGAACTGTAAGTTAGTTAAGACCGCATGTAGGCAAAGTGTGTCCCATGGACAACGATGATGCCCGATAGCAATTTTATTACAACTCACGAAAATTAAATTTAAAAAAAAAAAAAACAATTTGTGCTTCCCGCCTACCATTCTTGGCTAAAAATCACTTGTGGTTGCAGCTTGTAAAAAGTAATTTTAAAACTGAGCATGAAGTGATATTATAATGCATTAAGGTTTTCCATGCATGTTGTTTGTGTGCAGACCTCAATGTTGAATCCAAAATTCACTTTAGCCCTCTGACCCATTGTTATTCCAAACCCTGGTTAAGTCTGTATGGTTATGGATTGCCACTGTTTGGTATTAAATAAAATAGCAAAATATAACTTTAACTAATTTCTCTGTAATTTTAACCTTGATGGTGGCAGCAGCCATTGATCAAAGCAGTTTGAGTTCTCAATCTTGAAGTCATCTAAATTGCACCCTGTTACTTCGAGAGGATGTTGGTATTTGTTTGATGCACATGAAAATTTCTAAAACGTGTGTTTGTACAGCACTCATAATCTAATTTGATCCAACTTTAGAATAATTTTTGATAATGATTGGTATTAATTTGATTAAAACTAATATGCAGCGCCTAATGTCCTCCATTCAGACAAGTCTTTCGCCAAGGACTGGTGATGGCCAACAAGCCGGTCATTTACGACATACTGGTTTGGCTGTTCCAGAAGATGGTGGAAGTGAAGAAACGAGCTTACTTAGCACGTTATCTCGTCAAGATTGAATGTCCGCCAGATGTTAGTCAAGACGATATGGTTTCTGAGGCCATGGCACAGGTATGTTGGTGGTGATGGCAATGGTGATCATATATGTTATGTTGATAATGATGTTTGATTTCGATAATAATAACAATGGTGACTTTGATGATGATAATAATTCTTTAATGTTGATATCAATTATGATATTTTTGAAAAAGATGGTACAGTAGAACCTCGTTTTTATGTACACCAGTTATACGAACCCTCGGTTTTACGTACGCCTCGTATCGACGATGACGTCATCAAAAACCCCGAAAATATTCAAAACAAACAACCCTTTTCAGAGCAACCATAAGTAAAAAGACTATAACAATAAACAAACCATAATGCAACATATTTTCATTAAGCAGCAACGTTGAGTCTTATACCGGGTTGTTACAATCTAAAATCATGTGATCTAAGTGAGATGAACAACTACCGATGGTGCTCAAAATAATTGCTTTCCTCCTTAGCTTCGTGTGGCAAACCATGGAAAAACTCGTCTGGTCGAATTTTCTACGCGAAGCTGAGTAGACATAGTTTCGTACACGAACGCTAATTGGTTGGCTCGCCCAGTGCACTGCACGTGGTTGCTGTTTCACGTACACGAACGCTAATTGGTTGACTCGCCCAGTGCAGTGCACATGGTTTTAGTTTGTCTCAATTGGTCTCAACACGCCCAGACAACATCACAGCTCTGTTGTTTAGAATAGGCATGAAGGGGAATTCCCAAGTTATACCTTTGTTGTATAGATAATCTTACAATATTTTCATGTTCTTTAGTTAAATAAAAGATATAAAGTGATGAATTAATACACTAAACACATGGTTTTATTCGTAGGCCTAGAGGCTAGGTCTAGCCTAGGTAGGTAAACATCGTTCGTTCATACATACGTTTATTGAGTGTTACATACGTATTAGGTCAAAGGTTACCACAAATTTAACCCAACCTCTATTTTACGAATCCTCGATTTACGTACACCCTCCGCTCCCGTACCGTACCTAAAATCGAGGTTCTTTTGTGTTGTTAAAGTTGATGATGTGATGATGAAGATGATATAGAGGATGAAGGTAATAGTGATGATACTGTTAATGATGGTTATTGTTAGTGATGACTATAATGATGATTAACTTATTAGTTATTTAAGTTATTTATTTGCATGCCTATTTAAGAGTTAGGTGTGTTCATCAACCTCATTATTATTAATCAGTAACTAACCCTGTCAATAATTTAAAAGAATTAAAAATTTAAAGGTAGGATAATTTTTTTCTTAGTTTGTCTTTAAATAAAAAAATTTGCACTTCATTAGATGGCCATTAAACCCTTCCTAGGGCAGTAATCATAATAATAATAATAATTATAATATGCGATAAGTCGGACTTAAGGGGAATATCTTTTGTGTTATTTTCCCCATAACATTGTTTTTTTTTTTTTTCTCTAATTTCTCCATTGCCTAATTTCCCCTTAAGGTAGGTTTTAGTAACATCATAGTAATAATAATAATGATAATAATAATAATAACAATAACAATGATAATAGAAGTTCCAGTGGTGTTTGTTATCAGTAATTGATTTTTTACACAGTATGAAGATATGATGGAACAGTTCAAGGAACTTCATAAAGAAGCAGAGGAACTAAAGAAGTCAAACTTCTCAACGTCTGATATCAAGAAGGATATCGTACAAATAGACGAGGAGAAGGAACAACTAACAAAGAGACTTGAAAAGCTAAAGAAAAAGGTAAAATGAGCACCTTTACGTGGTACTGTTAGAGGGCGTCACAGTTCAGGTGGCTATTATGGACAGTATTAACCATGGAGATTCCTAGCATCCATTATGTTTTCTTTACCTGTGTGTATTAACAGACACAAGAACAGTAATCCAATTGTTCATTAACTTACTGTGCTTATTTTCTAAAAAGTAATTATAAGTTGATAAATTTAATTTGCAATATTGTTATCATTTAGCTGTTAATTTAAATTTATTATTCATTTACCTTAGTTATTCGAATAAATGCCATGGGGCGTTTATTGTTGAGAAGGGTTTTTGGAGAGGGCTTTTATTCGAGGGAGACATTTATTCAAAGGAAGCATTTATTTTTTTGGTGTAGAATAGATAATGTATATACTCAAATAAACGCCCCTTAATTTCACTGTAAATGTGGCAACTACAAAACATAATTACTGTGAAAATGTGTTACCATGTAACATGTAACACAGGTTAGAAAAATGTACTTCTACTGGAGTAAAACATTAATAGAATGTATTGAGAATGATGTTGCTTCCATTAGATTGGTTTACAGTCATTTGGGGGGGGGCGGTGTTTGTGGTAGGCGTTTATTCCTAATTTTTTTCAAAGAGGGACGTTTATTCAAAGAAATACGATAATTCAATTTTTATGCTGTTTACATCCTGAAACTTAATTTTTTTAAACATGGTTCACTCATTTGTGTTCCTTAATACACAAATTCTACTTTCAAATCCTTTTCAGTATTATTAATTAATTAAGTATAATTAATAAAATAATTAATAAACATGAAGTTCTTTATCTGTCTCTCCAGTGCATAATGTACATTTGCATTTTTGAAATTGTTTTTCTCTTTCCCAGATTGAAGCCATACCACATTATGAGAAGAATCTTGAGATTGCAAGAAATTTTCGACTGGAACAGGAACGACAAGGACAACAAGCACAGCAGAAATTGGATCAGAGAAATCAAGTATGTGTATTCAGATTTTATAAGACTACCATAGCACTATGTGAAACACTAAAGATGTAAATGAAGACAAACTTAGAAATTATTCGAGTTAGGCAAAGACGACGAATAGGCAAGATTAGCTGTAATAAAACTAGGATGAAAATGGGCTGCTGTCTTTATTTGCAATGGTGCAAGTGTTTGTATTTACTACAATATTGCTATTGTGTACTTTGGTCTAATTTTGATATTGATAATCATTTAATGATCTTAGCTTCAACAAGCAGAGCAGAGATACAAACGTATACAGCAGCAACTGAGGGATCTTAAACAGTCAACTGTAGGCTCCACACCTGAAGGTAGGTTTAAAATTGAAAATCACTTTCATTTGAAATGTTACTACTTTTTTTGGGGATTAGAATAGCATGAAGCACAGCAGTTAACAGATTTGAGGTTGCTAGTCCCTTCAGATGTAAAAAAAAGCACTGGCTCTATGTTGCTGTACATGACATGAGTTGGAAGCATCCAGAGATTCATACAGGTTGATTTTTAATGAGACACTGATAAAAACGCTGAAAACCCTCAAACATCCATTGTTACACCTGATGAAGCCGGCATCGACTGCTTTCAAAAGCTCATGCTAAATAAATTACTTTTTTTAAATTTGTCTCAGAGTGCTGACTCTTTATTAACTGTTATTAATATTATTTACACTAGCTATACATTTAGTTCTACTTAATCCATTCGAACATATCACAAGCAGCATAGGTATAGCACTATTGGACTTTTTTTTATTCTTGGAAAAAAACATTATGAATATGATATGGAGAATTATAATAAGATATCTTGCAGTTTGACTGTGTCATTTAATTACTACATTGGATTTGTTCGTTTCTACTACATTTATACATTGTATTATCAGACAAATAATAACAGTCTAGCACTCTGGGCTAACGTGATAGATGAAATTATTTCACCAGCTTTCACCAGCAGTGAATGCTGTGGCTTTATCATTTGATTGAAATAGAACATAATATAGTAGGGATATATACATTGGTCAACCAATAAAAAAAAGAAGGTGGCTATATTTGTAACATATACAATTGTGTAACTAAGGCAAGACTTTCTTAATGCTTTGTTTAGCGAACCCTGCCACCCACCAATTTTTTTGGCCAATTTTATTAGCACACCCACTGCCACGAAAAAATGACAATCTCAGAAAAATATAAAAGCTTTTCTTTATTTTTAGTATGCCTGCCACTGCCTTGAAATGTCCAAAAATAGATATGTATATTTCTTCCAAATTATATAAATTTAAAGCACTGTTACATTCACCGGGAAAAATTTATTTTATTGGATGTCCGTGGATGTCTTTGGGAGAAGTCTTGGCTAAATGGGAAAACAAAATTTTATTATTTTTTTCCCACCCTCCTCTGACGATTGTTAATAAAATAAGTTCTCAAAACAAAGTATTAAAAAAGTCTCGCCTAACTATAACATTGTAACCAATTTAATATGTTTTTTTGATTAGGTCTCATCCAGAAACTTGATGAAGAGAACAAAGTGAATGCTTACCTGTGTCAAGATAAGCTGCCAAAGGAGATAGAGAACAAGCGCAAGGCATGTAAGGACCTGGAGAGAGTGGTCCACGAGCCTGCCATGGGCCAGGCTGACCTGGATGTTCTTCTTGGCAAGGTAATGCCTACATATTTTAAAGATCCTGTGCTCTCACAACCTGTTACCACTGGTTGGTAGATTCTTAGCATGGTGTATATCATTTTCAATTTTCATTATATCTTAAAGTGCTTTACATTGTTAATCTAGTCATTAGAAACAGTAACATTCATTATGAGTTATCCCGGTGTACTGGTTTATACAGCTCCTGTTGTGGACAGACGAGAGATAGCTGTTACCGGGTTACTTGGTAGCTCAGACAAGACCCTTAGGGTAGAAACAAATTATTGTACTAGCTAGTCCACACTTCAAGAGACTTTGTTATAAAGCACTACATTACATTTCATCCTTCTACTGGGAATAAATTTTAATCAATTGTAATGTTTTCATATTACAGATTAAAAATTTGAACATGGAAATAAACGGTCTAATAGAAAAGCGCATGATGAGGAATGATCCGCTGGATGACAAAGTGTCGCTGTTTCGCCAGCAAGCATCAATCATTGCACGCAAGAAAGAGGCCGCTGCAGAATCCTTGAAGGAGGCAAAGGACGAGGTGATGTCTCTCCAGCAGGAGATCCAAGAGAAGAGAGAGACTGTGAAGGGCTTACAAGGTGAAGAGGTCTTGAAAGGTGATGAGGTAAGTGTACTTACACCCTCTGGTGTTTTTTAAACATTTTCTGCAAAGTACGGATCATCTTGCTTAGTTTCCTGGGATTGAAGTGGTAAACTTCCTCGTTACAAGGGGGCCTAAGCCTTACTTAATTTGGATATTTGCTTTATTATTCAGTTCAAAAGATATGTGACTAAATTACGAAGCATGAGCAGTATGTATAAGAAGAAACGACAAGTCCTAGCAGAACTTCGTGCAGAACTTGGCATCTTGACAAGAACTGAAGAGATACTTAAACAAAAAGATGATGCCATTCAGAAAAATCTGGTATGTTGCATAAATCTATTAATATTGATTTTCTTTTTCTCTTTTGGGTTAGTCACACCCACATTTATGCCAAACATATTTCTTCAACTTTCCAATTCACAAAAAATATTACACTACAATATTATAATAATGTAATAATGATACCAATACTAAAACCAATAGTTATTCAAAGGAGACAGATAAAAAAACATTAAAGGCAATAACAAATAATAAAAAAAATAAATATGATAAAATGTTTACAAGGTATATCAGTCAAATAAAATTAAATTACAGTTAAACTTTCCTAAGTCGAATTTGCCTAACTCAAATAAGTTTTAAGTCGAAATTATTTTACATGCCAAATTGTTTTCATTAATTAACAATCAGTAAGTTAAATTCGAACAATATTCGAATGGCTTTTTGGATTCGACTTAGGCAAGTTCAACTGTATAATAAATTGATGTTAATAAAATATATAACTTATTCAGAAACAGTCTTTTTCGGTGTTTATATTGAATAAAACAGGGGCGGCCCTAGCAGGGGTTTGAGGGCATAGGATCCCTTGTCAGGGCCCTGCAGGAACCCCCTTCCCCTTGAACTTCGCTGCCGGGGAATTTTCAGCAAGGGCATCTGGGAAAAATCAAATCTCGGGCGCCGAAATTTAAATTCAAGCTTGCCTTAATAAGCTGTTTAATTTTAGGGATTAAACCGCTAGTTCTCCCCCTGACAGGGGGCTGGTACATCCGACCTGGGGTTAGTATCCCTGACGTGGACTCTTAACTTGCATGATTCTGTATCAAATTTTCTTTTTAAATAAAGAATCCCATTAACAAAAGAATTTATTATTTTTCAATAAAAAATTCCCTGACAAATTTACCTTTTTCTTCGATGGGTGAGGGGGTAGGCTTCCTCAACATGGAGGGTGTGGCCCCTTTGTCGGGGAGCTTGGACCCCTCGTCCAGGAATTCCTGGCTACGCCCCTGGATTGAATCCATTTTCTATCATGTTTGCTTGCAGATATTAATGAAGTATGTTTATCATGAATCAAATTAAACAAAATCTTGCTAAATATAATAAATACACAGTGATGATGTTTTTTTTTAAATTTTATGTAGTCTGTGCTTGAAGCGAAGAAGGGAATTTCTGGTTACCATGACACTCAGGAAGAGTTGGAGAAAGTGTCTACGATGAAGAGTGAGCTAGATGATATGAAAGGCCGAACCTTGGAAGATATATCAGACATGGTGAATATGCTAGAATTTAAAAAATTAATTGTCCACTCATAAAGAGAAAGCTCAATGTATACCACCCATGACTCGTCCTGTAGCTTAGTTGGTAGAGCAACCAACAGTATTGAGATGTTT
Source organism: Anneissia japonica (assembly GCF_011630105.1). Classification (NCBI taxonomy): domain Eukaryota; kingdom Metazoa; phylum Echinodermata; class Crinoidea; order Comatulida; family Comatulidae; genus Anneissia; species Anneissia japonica. The sequence goes on from NW_022757468.1 coordinate 137,719, forward strand.
TGGGGTTTGAATCATGGAATAAATCCTTTTTTTCCCCTTTTTTTTAGATATAGACATTATATATTATGATTTTATCTAAATTTTAAAGCTTACTCCCACTTCAAACAAGAATAGAAACATGAAACATTAAATGTTGAAAAATGAAATGTGGGTACTATATTATGCTAAAAATTTACAGAGTGGACTTCCTTATGTTGTGGTCATTTTAGACTGTTATATTATTAAAGAAATCCATTCAACAAACAACATAAAACATATACATATCAAAGTTATTAGGTTAAAGTTCTCACATTGGTGCATGCATGAAACATAATTTCCTAAAAAATTGATCTGAGATTGACAGTCAATCAGAATTCTCTGTACTATCTATGGTAATTTAACAAGTGGTAATTATGATTTAATGAAATATAAACGTATAGTGAGCTATGCAAGGTTTAGAGTTTAAAAGTTAAAAGAGAGACTTCCTTATGTTGTGGTCATATTGAACTATAATATCATAAAGACCATTCAACAAACAACGTAAAACATATAAAAATTATTAGGTTAAACTTTCCACTTCTGTGCATAAATGTAACATAATTTTTGGGATATATGAGATTTACATGACATTTGAGAATGTACTGAATATAAAATCTTGAATATTTTACATTTTAATCAGTAATCTATACAGGGATTGGTTATACTGTAAAGACTTCGGAACCCCTGCAACACTAAAACTTTGATCCAACAGGCAGTGAATATTCCATTTTGATTTAGTCTAGATGTTTTTAGATGTTTTTATTTTATTTGTATTCATTTTATTTTGTTATATTTTCTACAGACAGATAAATGAATGCCTGAACTGATATTTTATGGGTTTCATATTACTTTCTATACAAAAGAGATATCAAAAATCATATAACTATTGTTCGACTGTGTGCATTGAACATTTGACGACGACGATATTTTCGCCAAATTCCCAACCGTAACTCAGGCTACGGGCCTCGCTTTGACACTTCACATCATAGGGCCTGTTATTAATCTTGCACAGGGGACTGTCATCACCTAACTTCCTCCTCCTCATCATCATCTTCTTCATAAATTGCCCATAGTACAGTACAGTAGAGAAAAATATGACTTCAGAGTGTATTCCATAATAGATGTCTCATAATGCACGAAAGTGCATTTCAAAGCATCCAGAAAACAACAAATTTTCGAAGGTGGAGCAGAAGACTCCCCCCACCCCATAACTAAAAATTGTCTTCTAGTAACAGCACAAGCTATTTCTTTTCTCATTACCCCTCCCACTATGGGAACCCATTTGTGTGATAGGGTAAACTCTGAATCTGTGCTTAACATGTATTTAACAGAAGTGCTTAAAAAGGTATATTTACAGTATATTTATTTATAGAAAATGTTACATACTAGAACTATCAGGAATAAATATACAGATGAAGGCATGGTTTTTTCTTGTCAATTGACTAGGTAATTTACTGAAGAAATGAATGTCCTAGGCAAGTGTGTAAGGGAATCTTTAGCTGATTTTCTACAAAAGCTCACTGTGTGTAGTAACTGACCTACTTGATTTAAATAAAAGCTAAGCCCACATATACACTGAATTTCAACTGAAGAAAAAAATGCATCCTAATTACTTAAAAAATGATTCACACAAACTTGTGGCTCTGGAGTTATGTCAAGACAGAGTAGATTGAGTCTAAACGTGCAGGCTTTTTTTCCTATTCAAAACCTAATCAATTAACTTGTGGCCAATCAAAATGTGGTCAGGTTAAAACTTGGCCAACCATACCACTGGCTGCTGCCCTGTATTACATTATGTATATGTCCAAAATATTGCTCTGTAGTCTGAGTAAAGTGAAAATTTGAAATCAGGGTTGACTAGATTAAAAGAAAACGAAAATATTCTGTAGGTTCTCTGGTTATTGGCTAAACCATATTTCACCCCATAAATTCTGGCTGGTAAAATGGTAACCACCTGTGCAAAAATCCCTAAATCAAATTATTTATGTGTCATTAAAGTTTTTTTTAAATTATTTAAATCAAAAATGTCCTTTTTAATCATCTTTGTTTTTTTCAGGTTCAACGTCTAAACGCAAAGATAGCCTCAAAGAAGTCTGACTTGGCACCGATCATCAAAGAGTTGCGGCCGATGAGACAGAAACATCAGGAGATGCAGGTGATGCACGCAGAGAAGAAGAGTGCCTATGACACTCTGGCTGCTGGGTTTGAGAGTAATTCTTCGAAGTTAGAACAGGTAAAGTCAAGAAACTATGTCATACAAAGTTTTGCCAACTTTGTACAGAACTTAAAGGCTTAGCCAGCGAGCCGTCCAGCTCTCTTTTGGACGGCCAACAATTATTTATGACGGCCACTTTTACTGTGACGACTTGGACGGCTTGGCCTACTCAGCTCAACATAGCCTAGTTGGGCCTGGTTTACCTTTAGCAAATAGCGCCCACCGAACCCCGCTCGGGGCTTCGCTATGCGACAAGTCCTTTGTCTTCCATTTTGGACGGACTGTTTCTTTTTTTTTGGTTGAACCCCTGACAAAACTATGCCATCTTAATCAGAGAGTGTACATATCATTTAATTTAAGACTTTGTCATCTTTGTCAGAGAATAATTATTTCACTTTCATTTAGTACATAACATAACATTTTTATTATTATTTAAAAGTTAAAAGTACAATCATTATTTAGAAAATTATTTAAGTATGAAACTATCAGCATTAATAATTGAGCATTATAAAATTACAACCTTGAAATCAACTTCTTAAATTTGTTTAGTATAAGTTAGTTGCATTTTGTTAACTATCTAAGAGTGCATTCCACAGATTCTGCTTCTCTATATGGGATACTTCTCTTTTTAAATTCTGTTTTAGGTAGATGATGCCCTTCTTTCTTGAATTTCTGTATGTTTTTTTTTTTACTAAAATACTTTTTTATTTTGTTTATCCCACAGGAGGTAAAAGCATACAGGGAGGAATGCTCCCAGGAGGAAAGCCGGTACCATTATTTGAACTGCATGCGCAACATTTTGCTGGTGCAACAAAAAAGAGTTGAGGATGAGGTGAAATCATATGTAAATCCACAAGACAAGAAGAAATCCTTCAGAGAGCTCTACTCTAAAAAGATACAGGAGCAAGAAAATCTTGGCAAGGTAAAAGGGATCATTACATATTTATCGACACTCCAATTCAAGTCCGGCTCCAATTTATACCACTGTGTAAAGAGATGCAAACGAAGATAACTGTCTTTCCAAAAAAACTGTTTGACCAGCGCATCTGTGTTGAACATAAACTTAGCCTGAAGCCTTAATCGTTTTGGCACTTGCCATCTTAGCACACTTCTCCAAGACACAGCCATTGTGCTGCACATCATCAAACACTATCTAAGGATTACTTACGTAAGGGCATAGAACATGAGGTTTTCTAGCCTCCTTGGTTAACCACCTCCATTCATGTCTTCTTTTCGCCAGTTCCTCTGCTTCAGATAGTCAGGAGTTGGGCTTCTTCTTGACTTTGGTCCTTCCAGCGTAGTGATGGTTGACCTCGAGAATGTGTTGCATTAAAGTTGTTGATTGAATTTCAGCTGCTGTGCCATCCCACTTAACATGTCATTCCTCTTTTCATCAGGTTCAATGATTTACCGAAGTCGCAAGATTTATAAATTCTATGCTCGTAATCTATTATCTTCTTGACATTTTTGTTTAAATTTCAGAGTCTGCGCGAGAAGCAGAAAGCAGTGAAGGAGAACCACGGTCCTAGTATGAAACAGATACGGATGTGGAAGGACTTCCAACTGCTGATGGAATGCAAGAAGCAGTGCTACCTGAATAAAGGAAAGCAGAAGGAAGACTCAGCTACTGTCATCAGAGATGAATATGGTCAGGAAGATAGGCTTGTACTGTGAGCAGCACATACAGTTGAGATATATTAAGTGTGCACCGCTTGCGCAACCTGCATCACCCCTACAAGAGGATAACATTTACAAGTGACAATAAAATCCTCTGCCTATCATTAAACGTCGAATTTGACTTTATTTCATTCTACAATACAGAATTACTGATAGAATTTGTGCATTTTAAGCGTAAAAAAGTTGAGGCATTTCATTATTGTAACTTTCAATAGAATAACTTCAATCTTTGTTCCACTTACCCATACCTCAAATTAACCTGGCCCAGGATTTATCAATCTCAGCTTAGCAAATGTCTTAAGTCAAAAAAGTTAAGATGTCGCTAAAGCAAATATCCTAAGCATTTATCAAACCATCTTAACAAAATCTTAGCTTAAAAATCATCTTAGATGGTGCATGCGTACAATTGACTCCTTAATTTTAAGCAATTTTTAAGCTAAGCAATATTGATAAATTCGACTTAAGCAAAAAAAAGGACTTTAAGCTGATTTCTAGTTTGATAAATCCGGTCCCTGGGTCTTGTGTTTTGCCACAAAGAAAGTCAATAGGTGATGTTAAGGCAAGCATACAGTTGTTAGGACCCTGTGTCAGGATAATAGTTTCTGTAGGAAGTATCTTGAGAATATGAATATGGTGTTTCAATAGAACTTACTACTGTAAAATTAATTTTTTTTTCATCATGATTATCAGGCTCTTAGGCAGTAAAAATTGTTTTGTGCCAGTTCCAACCTGGTAATTCTAAGCTACTCCTGGAATACATGTTATCTCCTTCTTGACCATTAGTGTCTTTCTGTACGGTGTCCATACTCATTTTGCTGATCTGTTATGATCCATGTGAACTATTTCCCTGCCCAGACCTAATTTTATTTGGAGACTATCACCAATAATATATTTAATAATGGTAGCATTTCGAATATTATAGTAGAACCCCTGCTTTGGGAATATACGATGACATGTTTTTTAGATCTGAAGATGTTCCCTTAATGGAATTCAACTGTAACCTTTCAACACCCTGAGATTACTGTAAATAAATGGAAAATCTTGATTATTTATTTGTAAAAAAAATTTCTCTATCATTGGACAGCTTTAAATTCATAAGCTAAGTTTAAAAAAAAAAAAAAAAATATAGACCATTGTTTAAAGTCACACTGTTAACCCTAAAATTAATAAAATGTTTAGATTTTTAAAACTTATTTGACAACATCAATACTTGAGGGCATTGTAGAATTTGTAGTCGTCATTGTACATGTGTATGTATATTTTTTGTTGTAGTCTTTCAAGGATGATGTACAGTTTGAAAATAAATTCTAGTGAAGCTCTGAACTTTCTTCATTGTTTATTCTTGGAAATAGAATGATCATTGTCAATCACATAATAATTTGCAAATATTGGAGATTCCATATTTTATTATATGAGGCATGTTGTAGCGAAATGCTTAAGTTGTCACACAGGCCAGTATCGAGTAAATGAGCCTAAAAAATTGCCTAAAAATCCAAATTTGTTTTTCGTTATAGATCAACAGTATAATGTCTTATAATCATGTCCCAAAGTATTAGTTCAGGAAGTGGCCAACAAATGGTTTACTTAACATTAATATTTATTTTTAATTCTATTAAACAATGTATGCACAAATAACTTCGGAAGGCAATTACTCAAAATCAAGTTTATCTTGACTCTAAGAGTGTTGTACATTCACTTTCCAATAGCTTATGCTTGAAATGTCCAGTTTCAATAAATAAATGACCCTTCAAATACACCCAGGCATATGAAAATACCAATAATTTTAAGTTTTGCTACAACTTAGTCATTTTGCCACAACATGCCTCATATACGGTATTGTAATAAGACAGCACATTCATGTACATGCACTGTAATACTGTACTAATTAAAAGGCATGTTTATAAATCATTTTTGAATATACTGTAATAATAATTGATTTAAATAATATATTCGTAATAACCAAATATGAAATTGCACATTGCAGATAACGTTGAATTACGATACAAATGATATTTATAATCATTGGCGGATCCAGGAATTCAAAATAGAGGGGGCCCGGGCGAGGTACTTTCACAGATGGAGGATTTATAGCACCTCAGCCCCACCATGGTTGGGTTGAGGTAAGAAAATGTGTGATTATGGCATCTCTACATGGCCGGAAATTGCACTCTCTGACAATTTGGGGGGAGGCTGGCTCCCCCACCACCGAATCCGCCACTGACAATAATCCAATACGCAAAGAAAAAAATGACAGATAAATTGTGTTTTTTATATGTTTATTATTTCAAAAGAAGTTGATGTTCAATTAAATTTAATTTCAATTGTAAAGAGGAAAAAAAACTACAGTAACATAAATACAGTAAATGTTAATAAAGAGATATAATGCCCAAAAATAAGGAGGGAGGTCTTCAATTCCTGGATATTAAACAAAAAAAACAAAAAATATTGATAAGGAGACATCGTCACCACCTAGTGATAAGAAACAATGTTTGGGGATTGATATGAAGGAAGACCATAAATTATACATTAATACACACCAGTTTTTTTTTATCTGACTTCTCTCATACATTGTCACTGGCCTGATTTAATTAGCCAAAGTGTCTTCATGCACCACAGACCAAAAATGAGATTGTAACCATAATACAATACACAATACAACATGTTTTTGTAACATAATTGATGATTGGTCCAATTTAATAACTAGAAGCCAGAACAAGCATGTATGACAAAATATATTTTGAGAAAACTCGCTTCAAAAATAAAACATTTTAAAATTCTTAAAAGCTTTACAATTTGAATAAAGCAAAAAAAAAGTTAATTACATAAATATTGATTGAACAACTACAAAAAATGAACACCCACATTTTGACACAATTATTCAAATTTGAAAGAAGGTGCAATTTGATAAAAGCTGTCATGAAAAAGGTTATAATTTGAACCATAGTAAAATTCGGTGAAAAACAGAAATACCTGTACCGTATTTAATCATTCTTCACTGTATAAAGGGAAAGATACACAACCGAAGAAAATATCTAAGATTTAATCCAAATGATACAGTATATCATAATCATTAAAAACTTTAGAAATCCACCAACAAAGGGTCAAAATATTTATTATATGAAAATATCAATGTGATCAATGTACCTCATTCAAAAAAGTCAAGTTAATTATTATAAACATTCAATTTCAGTTACATTGGTATGTAAACAAATATCCACTGCTCAGGCGATATTTTAACAATAAGCTCTGAAATATCTGTCAATTCTTGCAGAATATTCTAGAAATTACTAAGATTCACAGGGTACAGATTCAAGATCAAGGTTGTGAAGCTATAGTACTACATCTCGTTAATAAAACAATAAAATACTATATAAAAAAATGATAAGTATTAGTATTATTCTTAATACTAAAGAGTATAGAACTGCAAGCGGTCCTACTGCCCTGATTTTGTATGCACATAATGCAATGAAACGTTAAAAAAGTACTGCCAAATAGAGTTAGCTTGAAATGCATCTTTTAAGGACATGCCCATTTGTGGCAGTACTTTTTGAAATAGGATTACGTTCCAACGAAATCACCGCAGTCGGACATCTTGCAATTCTATACTCTTTGCTAATACTACCAATAAACTTTGGTACATTAAAGTATCATGAAATATTATATATATATATATATTAAAAATATACTGTCACCAAGAAAAATAGAAGAAAAACCTTCAGAAATTACTTGCTCATTTAAATGAGTCGCATAAGTTATTTAGCTTTCAACCATTCACAAATTTTCAAAATAAGAACAACACTCAATTTAATTACAGACATATTACTATGACAACCTTTAAATTTTGAGGTTACATGCAAAGACTATAGGGACAGTATTTATTTAAATATCTATTCAAATGGTGAGGAATATGTCCTACAATCTATTCAGACTCTCCCAATTTGATGATCTTCAAGCACCGTCTTAAATCATTCTTAAGCTTGGTTTTCATACAATCGCTACACAGTTGCTACCGTGTTTTCAGTGCAATCATTATACTGCTTAGCAGTCCCTGACGCAAAAAGGAAGGCTGACCAACCAGCAACACTGAAAGCTGTCGGTGGTAGCGTGTAGTGATTGTATGACACCTAGCATAACTAAACATCTCTAACTATCCTCCACTCTCCTGTTTTGGCTTTTTTTTCACTCTGCTTTATTTGTGTTGTTTTTTTTTTCTACTGCTTTCTTTTTCTGGTTCAACCATTTATGCCAGTTTTGTTTTTTTATGTTGTCATGGAAAGTGCATAGAGATGAATGTTATATGCACTATACAAGTGCACGACCATTGACCATTCTTCTGTTAAAAGCTAATAACTATAATGTAAAAGGTTCAATTAAAAAAAAAAATTGTAGATATAATGGCAGTATATTTTTAAAAGAAATAGTAATTACTTAATACAAAACAGATGTTTTTGGTAAGAAAATATTTATAAGACCCCCACCGATTAATATATAATTATGATGAAGTAAGAATTAAAATGCATAAGTACAAAGAGCATCATTCCAAGATATTTTATTGACAATTCATTACTAGACAATTCATTCAATAGAAGAATAGCAAAATATAAAAGTATCTTAAAATAGTAATATTAAACAAGGTGTCCTCAAATGACCTTTTCAGAATGTCAATCAAAGTTAACATCTGGCCAATCAAAAGGTATTATTATAGGTGTGGCCAGGAGTATGTAAGTGTCCCACAATCCAAGCACTCAGCAGTCATGTTTATCTACGAATGGATGTCATTTTGTGGGAGCTTAGCAACAGTATCTAAAGGGAATGGCTTAATGGAACTTTGAAATTGTCCACAAAGCAGATTTGACACGAGGGCTGCCATTTGAAGACTCCTGTATGAAACTAAGTACTGTACTGTACATTAATAATACAATTTATGTGAACGTGAATTGATAAGGATTAGTTAATTGGTCAACAGACTATATACTATAACTCTAGTTACAATTGCAGCTTTATAAGTTACCCATTAAAGTGGGATATTTAACAACAACTGATGCAAAGCTGACATGAGGGCGCCATATTTGTAAAGTTTGCGGATGCTGAAAGACGCTGAAGTGATGCAACAGCATACCATAGTGATTTTTCTTTTCTTTAATAGAATCCAGTTTTGTTCTGATCCTTCTGGTTGCCTGACCTTTCAAAGAACATGAAGTCCTGCAGAGAACAAAAAAAAAAAAAACATGTTTAGTAAGTTGTATGAGAAGCATACAATTTCAGATCTGTACGTTGTTGAAATCCTTTTCTTTCTTTTTTTAAACCACATTTATAGAGGGTGGACAATTCCAGCATATCCTAGAAGGTCGGCCGACACTTTTATCAGCGAAAGCTCTTTATTAGGCTTACGGTGTGGAGTTTTTAGTCGTGAAAAAAGATTTTAAGTTTTAGGATTTTTTTCTTATATGACTAAAACCAACTTTAGGCTCTAAGCCTTTAATCACGCCATCTGACCTGTGATACACTCATATATGCCCATCATCATGCCCATATATGCGAAAAAGACTGTAATTTGTTAAAGAAATATTGATAGTGTGAACTGAGAATTCATTAAATATTCAAAATACCAGTCTATATACAATGTGTTGATCAAATAACATAAACAATATATTTAGTTATTTTAATTGCTTACTCTGAAAACCTAAGTACCCTAGTTTTAAAATACCTAATTAGAAAATTACAATGAGTAAATATTTTCTGACTTAATACAGGCTACCATGCAAATGTTCTTTTGTGACCTGCTCTAGCAAAAACAGGTTCTTGTCTCAAAAAAAAAAAAAAGGACATTATTACATACTCGCAATCTAGAGGTGAAAAGCTAATAATTGATGCAAAATTGTTATCGGATAATAAATGACGAAGATATATGATAATTGATATTTTCAGTCCAACATGCAATAAGATGGTCAATACTTGGGGAGTTTAGCTGATTCGAATTATTTCATTTTAGATGAAAAGCGCCTAATTTTTACCAGTCAGTCACATTTTTGTGTGTATATCAGAATTTTATTGGAAATTGATAATTTCTTTGATTCTTTTTAATTGGCAGTTGAATGTTTTAAATGAATATTTATAGTTTCCAGATTTAAGTGGAGTTCTACTTACAATCAGGAAACACGCTCCTAACATCACAGCTTTGATGTTCACATCCAGATCCATTGGGAATGAGATTCCGAAATTATCCGCATCGGTGAATGCTTCCTTGGCAAATCCGGTCCATTGTTTGGAGATTTTGCCCACCTTGGTACTGCCATCAGCGGATAAAACCTACAAGAAATTCACAACATTCGTCAAGAGAAAAATGACAGAGGAAAGAGTTTGATGAACAGTGGTGCACTGTTGTACAACATACTGTATCTACAATTTTTTTTTCCTGTGGCCTGGCTGAGTGGATGAGCTCTTTGGATTCAATGCCATAACTTAGTTTGTTACCTAGCCACATTATTATTTACATTGTGATGCGCATAGAGGACAAGACAATATGTGCCTTAAAGTTCATTAGTATTATTAGTTAAAAAATTTATGATCTAGTTAACCTACATCAAACTCAACATCACCGCACAGGTTCCAAGTACAGAGGGGACCACTTATCTTCAATATGGTTTCTTCATTGGCATTCTCAATTGTGAACTGAGGATAGCACACACTCCACGACTGCTTCACGTAGCCAACAACGGTCCCGGGTGGCGCACACACTTCAAGTTTCTGAAGACAGCTAATAAAATAAACAACATTATTGATAAAAATATTTAATTGTAATGTTTAGCCATACTGGAGGAATTACAATGTGGATAAAGTTAAGACACATTCACTACCAGACTAGACAACCCTCACTTGACAGTAAAACCTGTGGTAAAACTTTTGTCACTAAAATATATTCTGAAAATGTAGTCATGTTTCTTGTTCCCATTTCCCTGCATCTACGTTTGATACAAACAGTTTATCAAAGAGGCAAGAGTGAAAAAATATAAATTAAAGATAGAAAATAATAGAATAAAAATAATATAATAATAGATAAATAAACTAAAGAACACAGCAGCTAGTTTCTTTAAAAAAAAAATAGAAATATCCTTTTTTGCACATTATAACAAGATACAAAATATTAAATGTATTTTTAGAAAAAATATTATGCATATTTTTGAGCTGCTGCTCAAGTGTGCTTGTGCAGTTGTGGGCCTGGCAGCATTACCGGTGTCGTATAGATACTTTAATAAAAAATAATAAATATGGGTGTGAATATATCTGCAACACCTTGAATACGCCACAGCTGCCTGGGACCCATACACCCAGAAAAACATCGAACACCTCGAAAAAATCCAGAGGCGAGCTGCTAGATTTGTTACCAACACCTACAGACGTGATCTATCTTCTTAATATGAAATACTCTGGGCTGGACCCCTCTGCAAGAGAGAAGGAAACAACACCGTTGCTCATGCTTTCACAAAATCCTCAACGGCCTGATGGACATAAAAAAAACCATGGCTATATTACACCAAAACCAGCCAGACCCAGACGAGGACACAACCAACAATTCCAAATCCCTCAGACAAGGACTGGAATTCCCTACCCCGACCCCTTCAAATCAGCACTTACACAGCAAAGCAACGAAAAATAATAATCTCTCCATGCCTCCTGTTTAAATCCCTCACTGGGATATTTGGAGGATAACCAAGTAGCAAGTAACACCCTAGAGATGAGTATTCTTGTAAATGGCAGGGAATGTTACTGTAAGCTTGGTATACTGTTCTATAACACTTTGATCAAATTTTTGTCCGATGAAGTAGAGCATTATTGTACATGTTTCAAGACATAAAAAGATCAGGCGAGACATAAACACCATACTCCTTGGATGGACTGTAGAAGTAACTGCAAGAGATCGCAGAAACTGGACACACTTCCTACGTCGGGCAGCAAGTACAGATAATGCATGATGTTGACTGGTAGGTAGGTACAAATAGGTGGAAAGATTTATTTATCAAACTTTTCATTCAACAACTGGAAAGATGCCAATTACAGAAATAAGGTGATTGACAGTAAGTATTATTAGTTTGGTAGAATGTTTTAACAAGCAGACTAGTTAACACTATTAAGTCTAACAGATATAAACATGCAGCTTTAATAGTGGTCTAAAAGCTAATTTATCCAGCACATTATTATAAAAAAAATATTATGCATATTAAATATTATCTAAATAATTGAAAACCTTTATGATATAAACATGTAATGTGGTCAAAATGTATTAACTATTCATTCAATAATTTGAAGATAGGCAGAGCAATAATTGGTTTACTAATAATATATATATTTTATTTCAAATATAATAAATAGCAAAAAGAAACTGGGAAAAAAATTCAAGCTTTTAGATCTCATTTTTCAAATGTTAGTGCAAAATAAAAGACCATAATTATAGTTTGTAATTGAATTTTGTATCGCTTTGAAATGTGTTACCCTGAAAATTCATGGTATTAACTAAACCATCATAGACAAAAATATATTAATCAGCCTTATAATCAATGGCTACAGTACGTTAAATATAGTTATTACATTCATGATGACAGTTAATTGACAGACAAAAATATTCTCATATGTTATGTTTGTTAAAGCTATATATACAGTACACATATGTATAAATTTATTTTGCACATAGACACCTGCCTAATTTTTAATACACATATACTTGAAGGGTTTAATTACAGTTTCATGCAGAGTAGATTAATTGCAATTGTTTAAACTACATTTATTTATTTATCTCAACAGAAAATTTTAAACTTTCATTCTACATTTGAAAAAATCCCACAATGAAGCTGGCAAAAATTGCCAAGATTTTTACCAATTTACTGACAATCAGGTATCAATATCTGAAGAATGAAAACATTTTGCTCCAATTATGATAAACTAAAATGAAATCGTGTCTGAGCTACGAAGTAAACAAGTTATTACGCAATGCACTGAAATAATTCAATGACGTTTTAATCTTGCTTTATATGAACAGTTCCTCTTTTTAATTACTAAATAATCTTTCAATATCTTATCAGTACTGTATTGCAGTTTATATGTAAAGTGTTCATGTTTATACACATATAGTACACATTTATATGTACAGTAATGCTCTTGACCAAGCATACATTTTTTTGTGGACAAAAAAGTTAATTTGATTTTTGTTTCATGATTTGATGACATACATTGGTATGGTAAGCAGCACATCCAAGGCTATGAGCAGAACAAATGTTTCTATTTTCAAAAGGCTTTACATATCAATTTAATATAGGAATAGTGCAGTAGAAACACAAATTCATGCTTGAAGGGGCAGATGACTTGAAAGAGTTTCGGTTCATTTAATTTTAAAGCTTCTCTGACCATTTTTCTTATTTGGTAAAATAAATATTAACAAAACAACAAGAAATATACTAGCCAGGCTGCCCTGGTCTACATATTAGTAGAGTCTTAGTGTTAGAACTTGTGACGGTCTACAGTAGGTAGCTTTAGGTCATCAGGCTCACTATTGTTTGCATTTTCAGTGTCCCTGGATATATAGTATTAAAGCCTACTCCCACCCTCAATGTCATGTCAGGAGGGAGAGCTTATACCCTAGAAACTATGGCGTATTTTAACAGGCATAGAAAATGAATGTGCTCACAATGACATCAACAAGTACCACTATCTCAAACAATTTTTTTTTTTAACATACCAGAAACACCAACAAGATGTACAGCGAAGAGGCCTTGACAGGTGCATCACCTCTTTGGTTCCATTATCCAAGATCTTCATATCAAATGGCCTAGCATTTCCACAGCAGTTACGAGTACAACAATCCGTATCTAATTGAAAAAACAATCGATAACCAAAAAAATCTTAGACAGAAACAAATTACGAAATGTAGACAAAGTAGATATCAGGCAGACAATAAGACAATTTTTTTTATGGTCTTTTATAATTCTCGATGTATTTACAAACTCTTTTGCATTCAAGAATCTGGAAAACCCCTCAAAATATCAAATTAAATCATGGGACTGGCCATTAAAATTGTTTTAATATTTTACCAACTTATAATGTGATTACATATAGATTTAGACTTTTTAATTATGTAAATCCTTGGATAGAATGTCTATACATAGAAATATACTGATATTAAGAATGGCATTATTTATGCACATTTTATAATTGGTGAGAACAATATTTATATTTTTTAATCTAATTTTTAATTGAAAGTCAATAAAATATTTAGAAGTAAAGCAATTTAAATAATAAATTTGTTGACTCAAAACAGGCAATGATTAATAAACAAAATAAAAAAAGTTATATAATTGATACATTTCTTTTGTCTTGGTCAGAAGCCTTGCAACACTCAAAAAATGTTTTTGCAACACAAATTTGGACCACAAGCCACAGTTGGAAAACCAGTTTACTGTAGAGCACAATCTTATCAAAAAATTTGAAAACCAGGGCAGCAAACTGTACAATATTTACTGCACAATGGCTACTTTTAGCCTAATTAATCATTAACCGTTAAAAAAGAATGTTATTAAATAACAACAGACATAAATAAATTCATAAAAAATAATAAGATAATTAATTTCGTTACAAAAGGGGATATAATTCAACTGGTGAACAGTTACACATTGCCATACCTTCAGCAGCAAAGTATACTTGTTGTCCCAGCGTGTTCTTGACAACATATTTATTGTTTGTTTCAAAACTGGTAAAAGCTGTAGATTAAGCAAATATTGGAGTTTAGTATGGGTTAACTAATTACTTGGTAACAATGGAAGATGATTACACTGCATACACAGTATGGTCAGCTTGAGGGAATCTGCACAAAATATGGGGTGACATTTTTACAAAGCCATAAATAAAACAAACAGTCCTCCTGGAGGTCATGCTTAATATATGAAACCACAGTATGCTATACAGTATATGTCTATGTATGATTCCCTACATGGTGTGCAGTTATTAATTAATAGCAGGGGTTAAATTTCCCTACAGCAGCCAAGAGAAATTGTTGGTGAAGGGCCTTTCACTGCTGTAGTAGACCCCAATGCTCAGTAGCAAAATTTTGCTGTCAGTGTCAGTCACCTAATTCCTTAATCTGCTGTTGTAGAAAAATTGCTATGGTAAAATCAAGAGGCCCTCTGCGACGTTTTATTTTTTTAGCGCTGCTAGTACACTAGAGAATCATACCGAGTAGAGACCGCATTATACAGGCAGGTATTATACCCTCTGCATTATGCATGGAATACATGTGTTATCTCCATAACTCCAAATGGATGAAGGTAAAATTAATAATTTTTGAAGGAAATATAATATAAACCAAGCCCACAGGCAGGATTTTTAAAGGAAATATGGGGGGGGGGGGGTGTGGAGGGTTCTAATTTTTCACAAAAATGCACTTTGAGTCCTTACCCATCATGGCTGGTGTAAATTTTAAAGATATAACACCTCAGATGTCCGGAAATGGAAGGATGGTTCTTCGAACCCTAGTTGAACCACCCTAGCTACAGACTTGTAAACCTACACATTAACTGAATTAGACAGTGCTGACTTGTGAATAATGGGCCTACTTAACAGTACAGTATCTCCATAGGATGTAGACAATGAAGTTGTCATATGATATTATTATAATTGCTATAATTCTTTCAATACAGAACTGAAAAATTTAAGTAACTTTAATATAGCAATCAGATTGGAACAGGAATTGTGGGATATATTGTGTGGGTGTTTACACTTCTGGTTTGAGCTCAACAAAAATTAAACTTCCTTAAAAACATTTCAATAAGAAAACCTTGAACACCCACTTGGGTTATTTTTTCAGTATTACAGTGAGTAAGCTGAACCATGGCTGAACAAATTGTAATTACACTGTAGGTCTTGCTGCCTAGTTTTTGGTAATAATGTTGAACTTGTGCAAATTTAATGAGTCCTGTAATTTTCACCAACATTTATCAGGCCATACGGTATGATACCCTAGCACTAAAGACAATTTGGCATAGTCCCCTCTTACACATTTAGCATAGTGAAATCGGCAGGTACCATAGCAGGCATGCTTTGTGGACAAAAGACGGCAGTAGCCAGCCGGCCGGTCGCGTTGGCAGGCAACAGCCGATGCATTCACTTCCTTTATGGCTGTAATTAAATTTCCTCAATTCTGGATGCATAGGGCATGTTTCATACTTCAAATAGCTAGTCTGGATTACATTTACAGTACGAAGTTATGAAAGTAGATACTGAGATTACATTAGAAAGATGTAAAAATACCCCTCCCTGGTTAGATCATTGGCATGACAGTATGCTTTAGAGTAGGAGTTGAGTAGGAGTTGAAACACTTGAAGTACTGTAATCTATTCACAATTCATCAATTCACAAGTGCATACTTCAATTTAGTAAAGTGTGTAATGAAAATTTGTTATTTAGAATGTATACACAATAAAATGTTATACTGTTTATACTACATTTACCTTTATAAACATTTACCAAGCAATTACTTAAACTACAAGTATATTGTTGGAGTTTATCCAGAGGATTCAAAACACACAGGAATCATATCAACATTAATAATGATAATAACATCCTCTATCGTAATTAAAATATAAAAACTTTATTTAAAATGTGGAATAGCCTGTTTTGAAAGTATCAAAAGTATGTTAAATCTCAATAAAACACATAAAAAAAATCAAGTTTTTCCTACTTTTGCAGACCTACCACAAAAAAAAATGACTTAAACAGTATACTGTACTGTGCCATCCCACATCTGTAACTTAGCAAGAATTCTTTCTCATAATTTTCGATGAGATACACAATTTTAAATATTTTTTTTTTTAATTCCATAAGTCTATTCCTTATATATTAATAAAAAAATAAAAAATTAGTAATTAATAAAAAATATATTATCTTGATTACTTAAGAGAAAAGCATATTTTTCATTAGGATGTTTCTGTAGTATTGTGTATTATAAAATCAGAATCTTCAAAGATGAAAATATCTCAGCTTATACATAACTACAAAGCTAGACATTCTTGTATGCAGAGTACCTGTAGTCTTTTTTAAGAAACGAAACTGTTTTATCTCTCATGCATACTTGAATAGATGTTTTAAAATTAGATTCCACATTCCAGGTCGTGTGAGTAATATGGCCCACGTGCCGTCAAGAACGCAGGTACACTCTTTAGGAAAGAGTAGGGGATTGTCTTCCGGTGTACTGTCTAATTCAACTCAAAAAGACCAGGTGGGTTATACTTTCCAAATTTCACACCAAAAATAAATAATAAATAACTAATAAATGTCAGTAATAAATTATGAATAAGAGAGTTTTTTTATACCTTGTTTTCGCAAACTAAATTTTTACAGACCATCAGAGGAGGGCAGAAAAAAAATAAATAAATTTTCATTTAGCAAAGAGTTTTGTCAAAAACAATTTTCATTTAGCAAAGAGTCTTGTCAAAAACATCCAGACGGAGAAAATAAAAATAAAATTTTACCAGTGAATGTACAGTGTATTTATTGGCTGGTTAAACGCAAAAAAAAATTCTTGTGTTGGCCAAATTTTGGATAAATAAAAAAATGGGTAGGTCGGTAGGAAAAGTTTTTTTTAAACTTTTTTACCAATATTGTGTTTGTCTAAAAAGCAGAAAATACACAAAAATACAACAAAGGCCATATTAAAATCTATATTGCAGAGCAAGACCATCGCATAACAATGTAGCATCACCTACCGTCCAGCAAGATAGGCCTATTCCTGCCTTTTCAACTCATTAAAAAAATATTTTTCGTTGTAGTAAAAAAAACAAAAAAAAAACTGAAATGCCAAACCTCAATTTCGCACATATTCAAAATCATCATATTGGCAGGCAACGGATTCGCTAAACAAGGTATTAAAAACTCTTGCCGAATAAAGAATTGTCACTAAAATCATATGTAGGCTGGGCAATAATTATTCAAAATCAACTGAGTGTGTTTTGATGCTGGTATATTATGGCAGATTCAATTTCATTGATATGAAATTTATTTCATGCCGAACAGCGAACAAAAAATGGTTGATTTTTAACTTGAACTACAGAGCGATTTTTTAATAGATTTGTTTATCTAAATATTTGTCTTGGAATGAAGTTTTTGTTGTTAGTTACCTTCCATATTTGAAATGAATATAATGAGACCAAAGTCCATGAAGCCTTCCTCGAGTTAATATAAATAAACCCAGATAGATTATAAACAGTATATCCATCACATTAATAATGGAAACAAATTATGATAAATATTTATTGTACGGCAGTATAGTGTATTATTGGTGCATGATTGCTTTTCATGTGTAATTCCACAAAAAAATCATTAGTACATAAAAGCACTTAGATAATTGGTATGATCGTGATCTGTATATTATTCCAATCATCACTTCAGTAGTCCTATCCTTACCAGCAATTTTTAATATTTATTATATTTTTGCAGTTTTTTTTTTGTATGTTGACACTGACAGTGTTAAAACTTGTTCTAATTATTCAGACTATCATTTTAACACAGATGATATTACTTTACAAATAAAAAAAAAATAAAAGTTAATAAAATAACATATGAAAATGATACCAAATTTACTGTACTTTTATAGTTTGTTTATATTTTTGTAGATTTTATTTACTCACTGTATTGAAAAAATTAATTAAAACTAAATAATTATGAGTTGCTGTTGACTTTAAGATAAGGAACTTGCATCAAAAAAACAATTTCACCTAAATATTCATTTGAGAGTGACAGTGAAAAACAAAACAACCAAAATTTTGCGGCCACAGACATTCAGGTGTTTTCAGTGTTCAACTTAAATGGCATCATAATGATTTAGTGTAGTGGGTATATTGTTGTAGAGAAGAGTTCCCTATCTCAACTACATGGCACTAGATCTTTGTTTACTCTACTGTATATACTTACAAAATTCATCATGGTATTAAAAATATGGAAAGTAAAAGTATCCATATAGTAATTACATTATAATTAAAACCGATAAAAACCATCCACTTAATAAATATTTTGTGTTCAATAGGAGTGGAAGAATCTGTTTTCCTGTGAAAACTAACCAACTGCATAACTCTTCTCTTCCATCGGCCATGTGGCTACAGTACATAATGTAAACTTTGTCAGGTGAATTATCTCTCATGCCAGAGTTATGGATGATATGAATGAATAAACATATGAATGAATGAACCTATGCATGAATGAATTTGAATGCAAAATTTTGTTATTCTTGGTAAATTTTTAACTTTTATGTCTTAAAGCTCTAATGGGTGCCACGCCCACTTTTTCGGGCAACGGTATCTCGGAAAGTATTGGTCCGATTGAGCTGAAATTTTGGATTTTTCTTAGTTACTGAAGTTACAACAAACCCTGAAAATCTGAGACGGTGACTTCCGCGGCCACGTTGAATTGGCATGGAATGACCCGTATGTAAATTTTTCTCTGTATGTGTTCCATTTTACCATCTGTTTTTACACATGTGTTTGTATGACCTGTAATGTGTATATTTTACCCTTTTTCATATTTGTATTTTAATCTGTGACAAGCAAAGCAAATTTCAAGCCATTTTATGAGTTTGACCAATAAACTGAATTGAATCGAATATTTGAGTGCTTACCCGAAAACCACCGATAGTGCAAACACACAAGGTAAAAATGGAAATTGTCTTCAATTCAAGCAAATTAATGAGCAGGCTGAATACTGTGTGTATTATTTATCAAAACTAATAAAAAAAAGAATAAAATAAAGAATAATGTTTTGAGATTTTATCTTTTTTTACACAAGACTGTAACAAATGATGATGTTCTCGTAGTCAGGTTTAACTTTTAAAGCCTGATGATTAAAGATTCGTCTATTCCTCAATACGGTGAGTAACAATTATGTAACAAATTATCGCCCAAGAGTGAACAGTGAATTTAGTAATCAATAGATTATGCAGTACAATTCACATTAACAGACACTAATGTATAAAGTAATATTGACTATACTATAATATTTGACTTTGTATTTGACTAAGTATTTTATATTATTATAATGTACATATGCCACAACACACGTACTGTACTGTATGCTGAGAAAATGCAGAGAATACAATGTCAATGAAGTTAAAGTCAATAGAAAGAACACAACAAATCAATAAGTATACATTGAAAAGAATCACCAGAAGTAAAGTTATCAACTTTCAATACTGTATGACTTAACAATTTACTACAGTGTAGTACAAAAGTACAAAATGCTTCAATTTGCTGGTAGCTGATTGGCTGACAGCCAATTTAAATGATTTACTATGCAATGGTGTATTATTTTTTATATTATGTCATCCGTATGTGTCTTTCAATTATAATTTTCAGTTCAAAACTTGATTTACCTACCTTCTAGAAGTTCTACCTGCTGGTGGACTAGAAGCTGGTCTATCTGGGTGAGATACTCGAGCCCTGGGGGACAATTGGAGACTTGTTGAGGTGCTGCCATCCATGTTGAGGCAATAGTGCCAGGTGGTGCAGGGGGCTGTCCGGCGCCCTGTGGCTGACCATAAGGATTCGGCTGCTGGGGTTGATTTCCTTGAGGAGGGGGGTATGGTTGATTTCCTTGAGGAGGTGGTGGGTATGGCTGATTCACATTTACTGGTTGCACTGGTGGATAAGGTGGCACATCAGTATTAGGTGGGTAAGGTTGCATAGCAGTTGAAGGTGGGTAGCCATAGCCTGTAACAAAAATTATAAGGTACAGTAAATAACTGATAATACTAGGTAATAGAATTTTATTATCAACTTTAGAAGCGTGTTCACACAAAACCAAATGAATTAAAATCTACAAGTCATCCCATAAAACAGTATTTCTAATTTCTACCATTATGAAAGTGAAAAAGAATGTTGTATTATATTATAACTGATTACTAAAATGATCATTTACACTTTCATGTATACATGATGTTATTGTTGATGATGGTGATGGTGATGATTGTGACGGTGATCATTATGATGATAATAATAACATTGATGATGAATTATGATTGACTGTGATGATTACAAAAATAGTCATTAATGAAGAATTATTATGTTTTAATGATGAAAGAATACTGACATAATAGCACTAGTAATCAAGCACAATTTAAGCACTTGATTAAACTACAGGCACACTGTTTTTCAAAATGCTGGTTTCTATGACAATCAAATTACGCTAATGAAAAAAAAAATTAATGAATATTCATGAATTAGGAAGATGAGAATGTTACTTACCAATGAATGGAGAGAGATTCACAGACATGGAATGAAAAAGAAATACAATGGTTGAAAAATAAAATGGTTATGAAAACATACATGCAATGAAGGGAGGCAAATAATTTTTATTTCTTTTAACTTTTAATTTTAAATAAATAAACTAAATTTGCTGGTTTAGGTTTTAAAGTTTGCTGTATGTTTATGATCAATAGTTCTTTACTATGTAAACAACACTTCAAACCATAAATATATATATATATTTTAGCTGAGGTGCAAGGGAGATGTTAACGATGGCCCTTCAAATCCTTCACCAACCAGCTAAAACATGTAACTATCAGTTTAATTTTTTTTTAAATAGGTTGTTGCATAAATTGTGTAGACTACTGTACAAGCATCAAATTAAAAATATATTTTGTATGTTTGAAAATGGAGCGCAAAAAATAAGACCCCTATCATTTTGCTGGTGCTACCACTGCCATACATGCAATACCTGTAAAGGAGGCAAACAATTTTTATTTCTTTTTTTTACTTTTAATTTTAAATAAATAAACTATTTGCTGGTTTAGATTTTAAATTCTGCTGCATGTATAATCAATACAGTAGATCTTTACTATGTAAACAACATTTCAAATCATAAATATATTGAGCTGAGGCGTAAGAGAGATGTTAACGGTGGCCCTTCAAATCCTTCATCAACCAGCTGATACATGTAACTATCAGTTTAATTTAAAAAACAATAGATTTTGTTGCATAAATTGTAGACTACTGTACTAGCATCAAATTAAAAATATATTTTGTTTGTTTGAAAATGGAGTGAAAAAATAAGACCCCTTATCATTTTGCTAGTGCTACCGCTCCATGAGTAGTGACAGCACTCAGCTACTTAAAAAATATGAGAATTTTTTTTTTTTTTGAGAAGGGGGGGGGGTCTTTTTTGTTCTTGTTTTTTATTACATGGTACAGTACTTAGCCTACAGTATCTTGTGATTGCATTTTATAAGGTTCCACTATACAGTCATCATAGAAACTTTTTCTTCCTAATAAGCTCAGAGTTCGAATTTCCCCACAGCACCGACAGCAACTGCTGTAGGAAGAGCCTTCCACTCCTGTTTAATATCCCAGGCTCAACAGCAAACAGCAAGCTTTCTGCGGTTGTGTCACCTGATCCAGCAATGGAATATACCCATACATTTATAGAACAACTGTAGGCCTAATTCTTTAAAAAAAATTATGAAGCTTGGTGCTGTAGAAGAAGAATAAATTGAGCTGCAGTAAAAGCCATAACCCACAGCAACTAATTGGTGATGGAGCATTTTGAGGAAATTCAAACCCTGCTAGCTGATAAAAAGTGACTAGGAATCTTGGTTTAAAGCACTAACCTTGTTCTGTCATTTTGCTTTAAGACTTCAAAAAATTCCTCTGTGAAGAAGTGAATGAAAAGGAAATTATTGAACAATAGATACACAGCAACTGCTCACTCACCTCTGGCTTATTGGCTTACTTTAAGATTGACTACTGTATCAAGAAGAACAATACTGCACTTGAAGCTCATTTTTAAAATTTGATATAGTTATTATTTGATGGTCTGTATGTAACTTACTAAAGAGAACAAGCCATCTAAAATTAAACTAACAGGTCTAATAAAACAATTCATTAAAACAAGACAGAATATCTCTTTGTAGATAGTTTGCAGAGTGGTAATAAATCTTCATAAAAATGTTTATTTACAATCAAACATTAAATTGAACAATAGCAATCATCCACTCATTGAAAAAGATCAATGGCTAAGATCAGGCAAGTACTGTATTTGCATGCCACAATATGAAGAATCAACAGAATTCATTATTCAGACTTAAATGCCAATGGGTGCATGCATAATGACTATGTCATAGGTGACACTTGTGATATCAACTTGACAGGTGGCTAGAGCCTTACGGCAAGTAAAGTCGAATAAGAAACAGGCGGCTCTAGTCTAGGATATATTTTCTGGAGGGGGGGTGCTAATTTGTCTGATGAAGGGGCGGGGGTGCCTAGTGAGTTAATGATAACTTTAGTGCGCATCGCCATCCGAGGGCCTTCTGGCCGAGCCGGGGGAGGGTTTGGGAAGGGGTGTCCCCTCCCTATGACATTTTTTTTTATAGGGCCCTCTGAATGGCCAGATACATAACACTCTCGGACATAAAAAATACTTTTAAAGTTGATAAAATACAAAGTAAGGATCAAATATAAAGTAATATCAAATTAATTTACCCAGCCAAGGGTCTAAGCTGACCCGTCTGTAGTACTGTAGTTAGAGGAGCTAGTTCAGGGCAAATATAAAAATTCATTAGTTATTACTCCCGCCCGCGTCAAAAATTCTGGAAATATTGATGCAGTAATAAGAACAAATTTTTTTTTGCCACATCAATTATTTCAACAGCATAAAATAACAATGCAATTTTGTGACTTCAAATACATTTCCTTTAAAAAACTATAAAATTAAACCAATTTTTATACAATATTTACTATCTATTACAGTCACGGCCGGTAAAGAGATATCTAATAATTTTTTCTATGTGCCCTTAGTACCTTTTTTTAAATTTCTAGTACTAGTAGTACACTATGTGGTATGGTGTCCAATAAAAAAATAAAATTATTTTAAGATAATAATTTAGTATTAATTTGCCTAGGCCTACAGGTAGGCTAGGCCCTAGGCCTAAATTAAACCTGAGACCTAGTAGTAGATGTGTAGGATATGAAGTTTTTTAAGTTAGATTACCCTAAATTAAAAAAAATCTTAGCTAAAAATGTGCTTGGTTTCTTGGCCTACCTAGCCTAGCCTAGTCCTGGGCCGGACCCTCTGTATTTAAAAAAGTAGGCAGTCCAGTAGCACAGTTCAGTAGTGTCAGAGTGACTGTGGGATAAGAACCCCGGATGCTGCACTGACGCTGGGCAAGGGACATTAAAAAGATAAGATCTAGGCCTAGGGCCTAGGCCTAGAGCCTCTTGGCTTAAACTCATTTCAGCACCCCTGTACTGAAACATTTAAGGAAAATCATCTTGTAAAAAGTACGACAATGTAAACTTCAATTAAAAATCATAAAATGTAAAATCCATTTACTTACAGAAGTGTAAATTATATTTTGTATTCGACCTGCTCTACAAGTCGCTTTCACTGGCCGCTTTCAACGCCCAAACAGTACACACGCCTTCAAAATACGCAATCATCCACACACGAGCGATCATTTTTAGTAACAGAAAATACACCTATCATTGGTACCCCCACCGCTCGTGGGTTATCATACTCAGCAACAACCCGCCCCACCCCACCGCAAACATTACTGCTATGTTCTGCTATGTAAAACATATTCGAATTGCTGTATATCATATTTATAAGTTTTTAGAGTTGTAAAGCTAAAAATTTAACTTAACAACACAAGGTATACCCCTGAAACTATCGACGATTTCGGTTTCAAAGGCTTTTAAAATCAATTTTAGCGTCTAATAATATCTAAAAATATATATGTTTGTTTCTTCCCGAAACTGCGTTAAATTCCTCCCCAACGGAATAGTACCAGGTGGGAATCATAGATTTACACCGCTGGCGGCGGTCCTTTTAAATATCAATATAGGCATTAAAAGGCATCAAAGGCGCCATATGAATAATCCGGATTAGACATAGACCTATACAAATGCTCTCAGATAATTGTACAACAAACAGGGGCGGATCTCAGTTCAAATCTGGGGCGGTGTCATGTTTCCAAAAAAACCCGGAACAAGAAATGGAGTCCGGAAACATTTTAATTTCCAAGTGGCGGGAAATGAGTTCCAGAGGCTTCCGAGGTGTATTTTAATGATTTTATAGTTCTTTAAAACTCAAGGTTTTCCTCTATTAAAACAGACAGGTAAATTTTTTCTCATTCCTATTACAGTACGGTAGGCTAGGCCTATTATACTATGACCGGTATACATACAGAAAAAAAAAAAGTAGTTGCATACATAGGCTATTCTTTTTTCCATGAATAGAACCCCAAAAATAAAGGGGGTGGTGTTGTCCCCGGGGAAAATGTTTTTCTAGATGGCGGGAAATGAGCTTTCCCGGCTTCTAATTTTCCTATTGTTAATTTAAAAAAATTATTTTTTTTTAAATAAAAAATAAACAGCTAACAAGCCATGAAAAGGTAGGGCTAGAATTTTTTCTTTCTTTTTATTTTTTGAATTACATATACGTTTTTTCAATTTTAAATTTCAGATTTAAATTTTTTTATTTTTGCCCAGGACCCCTGAATCCCCCTCCCCACCAAGTTATGCCAATAACTAATTTTGAAAAGAAACTTGAATATCGAGGTAGTGAGGTTATAGGCAGAAGGTGCACAAAAGATACATATTTCAGGGAGAGGAAAATCGCTCTATGGTAATTCAACCGACTCCACAACTCGAACACCTCCCTGCCGTGAATTGGTATTGCACTCGCATATGTCCCCCTCAAGACGATAATGGCCCGAATCCTCATTATTAATTGATCACCGTCGAATCGACTTAGGCCTATAGTCCTTGGTCATAGGGACATGGCTGAGTTAGTGTAAAAAAATATCAGAGTTTATTTTTTATCTATACACAAATTGTAGTCATCATTCTACTTATGAGGCATTTTTTTCATCCTCTCATCATGAACAGCGCATAACATCGATACAGCGGGTAAAAATGTGCAAAATTCAAAGTATTATCGACAAAGACATTGTTGTGCAGGGGGAGGATGTATAATAAACAGAATGTTTATGACGTCCTATTTAATAGTATTTGACGGCTGAGAAAGCTGCTGTTTTCTATCGGCACTGCCGCAGTGCCAAAAATCTGTTTTTTCCATCGGCACTACCGCAGTGCGAATAAGCTGTTGTTTTCTATCGGCACGGCCACAGTGCGGAAAAAAAACTGTTATTTTCTATCGGCATTATTGCCGCAGTGTGAAAAAAGCTCCGATTTTTTTTTTCGGCACTGCCGCAGTGCCAAAACACGGCAGTTTTCTATAAAAAAAACCACTCGAAAAGCGTAATAATAATAAATAATAATAACAACAACAACAACAACAATAATAATAATAATAATAATAATAATAATAATAATAAAAATAATAATAATAATAATAATAACAATAATAATAATAATAATAATAATAATAATAATAATGATAATAATAACAATAATAATAATAATAATAATAATAATAATAATAATAATAATAATGAAGGTGCTCGAATAAAGATTTAATAAAAAGAATTAATAATACTTCAATAATACTTAAATACCTATTTACGATTAATGAGATATTTGTTGATTAATTTATAGAAATATTTAATCAGCATATTAAATCAAAATAGATGTAAAATCTGTTTTTTTTTTTCAATAAAATGTTACCTATTTTTATTCTGTTTCATTGTAAATCCTATGAGAATTTAATCAACATAATTTATGTTTTCAACTATACTTCTTAAGCATTTAAACAATTCAATGGGCCTAACACTGGGTGTAAATGTAAAACAAAACAAAAGCAAAAACAAAAACAAAAGCATCGACAAAGTGTTTTCGTGTATGTAAATGCTAATACTATCGCGCGATTACCGCGTATCTTTGGTAAGCAGAGCTCATGATGGTTCACACGAGGTGACGAATATCCGTCGAAATGCCGTATAAATAAACTGCAATTATGTAAATAATTTCCACACGAACTTTACGAATATCTTAATTAATATAATCTTAATTAATATCTTCAATTAGTTAATTACTAATTAATTAATAGATTGATATAAACATTGTGACAATAAGTACAACTTATTAATATATTTTAATTTATAAATACAAGGATCCTGCAATGAATTTTTCAGGTCAGAAATTGGTATAAAAAAGTAGTAATTTTTCAATCGCGATTTTCGTATTTGATATGATAAACATATAATAATTAGTTTATAATTTTTATTATAGTTATAATAATAATTATATATATATATATACATATATATAGCAACGTACAGTTCTCAATACACGTGAATGTAGAGCGCAAATATTTACAGTACTTAAAAACAATTAATTAAAACCCTAGGCTAGACCTCGGCTATGCCTATTATATTAATATATTATTTAAAATAAACAATTTTAATAGAAAATATTATTACATGGACATAGTAATTCATACAATACATTAAATTTAAATGTTAATATAATGACGTTAACAAATAAATAACAATAATTTAAACGTGTTCATAATATCACTATATAGCCGGAGTTAGTTTCGACCTAGGCAAACCTTTGCTAAAAAGTACTACACTTTCTCCATCAAAAGGTTTCTTTTATGAATGGAATGACCTGTTCGAAGCCCGAACTCCTGTAGACCAAACTCAGTACCGTGTACGATTTTAAATCTTAAACGATGCATTATAGGCCTTAGTGCCGACATAGGACTCAGGTACCAGACTGTGACCTTCAGGCATTCTCCCATTCAAAATCTATACATTACCACTAACAAATGTTTTCCTATAAGAAAGTATAATACATACTCCAAGTATTGAAATACACGCCATCGTGTTGGGATTCAATATTTCGACATTAATTATGTCATCATCAGGAATTAAATAAATTAATAAAGCACGAACTCCTATCTGTAGACCAAACCCAGTACCGTTACGATTTTTAATCGTACGAGAAATCCACTCACGAACCACGCTGTTTTTGTATTTTTTCTGAGATCTGTATGATGTATGTACACAGTATAATGATTCAAGTAAGATGTTTTAAATGAAAATTCATCGTAGACATTAATTATTATCAATAAGGTCCCGGAGTCATTCCTTGAATCGGACGGTACGTGATAACGATTTATCACAAATTCAGGGGAAAATGTATTTAAAATTAAAAGAAATTGGTTGTATTAAACTATAAAAACAGTAATGAAGTAACTTGAGTCATTACAGAGTACAGTATTTTCCTGAAGGCCCTTATCTCACTAACGAGTTACTAAAAATTGATCAGTAATGAAATGTTTGTGTATGTCTAGTTCGTGTGCTCAAATTAAACATAGGCCTTTCATTGAAACTCAAATTGGCTTTATTAATAATATTTTTGCTTATGTACCTGTATTATCAACAAACACACCCTGAAATCGTTTTAAAGAGCTTAAAAATTGCTCAGATCGTCAGAGCTGCTGGGGGGTGTGGGGGTGGGAGTGGTTCCCCTGCCGCTTGGACCCCTCAGCCAACTGGTAGGCCTATAGTCACTCACGCATTTCAAATCTCTCAGGTTGGTAACTATGAATAAACAATCAACATCATCATACACATTATAATAGATTCAAGGAAGATGTTTCAAATGATATAAAAATGGATGCAAACATGCCTTTGAACTGAGCTTTGGAACATTTTTTTTTCTTCTTTTTTTTTAGTTTTATTTACCTTAACGTCGACTCTGTCTTAGAAAGCACCAGGATTAATCACACCAGTATTAATCACCACGCTGTTTTTGTGTTTTTCTTGAAATCTGTATGCCTGATCACCATCATCATACACAGTACAAAAGTGAGATGTTTCAAATGAAAATTCATCGTAGCCATTATTAATTATTATCAATACGGTTCCGGCGTCATTCCCATTTGGACGGTACGTACTACTTTACCTCTACATGATATGACATGGGTCATATCATGTAAAGATAATTATTTGTCCCGAATTACAATTTGTATTTTTAATGTATTACTAGAGATAGGTCCCTGCATTCAACAATTATGTGGATATTCATTGTACTGTTATTTACTATCAACTATTGCCCCGGCGTCACTAATTTTTTAATTGATTTAATATGCTGAATCATTATTAATGGAATATAGGCCTATATAATCTATAAATTAATCAACAAATGTCTCATTAATCACACTATCGTAAATAGGCATACTTCATTGAAGTATGAAGTATTAATAATTCTTTATAGCACCTTCATTAATAATAATAATAATAATAATATTATATATATATATATATATATATATATATATATTATTTATCAACCATAGTAACATTGAAAACATGAATTAGCTGCGCCAATGTGGATAAAAATATCCCAGAAAATAAACTTATAATTTATAAGATTATTTTTTAAAACAGAATCAAATATACACTTTTTAAGTTAAAAGCAGGTTTGCATGGACGTAATTTTATTTAATATGCTGATTATTATTATCTCATTAACCAAACTATCGTAACATTATTATTATTATTATTATATTGTTATTGTTATTGTTATTATTGTTATTATTATTATTATTATTATTATTATTATTATTATTATTATTATTATTATTATTATTATTATTGTTATATGTATACATGAATATATGCCTAGGCCTAATATATAATTTATTTATTTAATAATTTAATTAGAAATAATTATAATTATTAATTGTAAAACATATATAATATAATGTTAACAATAATATAGGCTAGACCTAATCAATTATTGATACCATAATGTCATCTATCGATAAAAACATCGATTCGATTAATTAACAGCAGCTTTTCGCACTGTGGCAGTGCCGATAGAAAACATCAGCTTTTTAGCAACGCGGCAGTGCCGATAGAAAACAGAAGCTTTTATGTTTTTTTCGCAGTGCCAAATCGGCACTGCGGCAGTGTTGATAGCAACTACCTTGTTTGAATAGTAAACTAGTCACGCTCTAGTGGACTCAATACACATCAATAATTCTGGGTCATTGTGTACTTCATCTCGATCCCACGATCCTAGACTGTAGACATTTGTCAATTGTATCGATAGTCCTAGGCTAGGCTAAAATGGCTGAATTTGTTGGAAGCCAACGTATTTTTGATCATATCGTAATAGGTGCTGGAATAGAAGGCTCATCGACAGCCTACCAACTTGCAAAAAACAATAAAGTCGTACTACTTCTTGAGCAGGTTTGTATGACTAAAAACAGGCCTGACTGACAGCAAGAGTCACTTGTTTTTCACACATTATACAGCAGGTCTAGATCCGAGCCAGTTATTTATTGTCTTAAGTTTTTGCTAAATTTCATATTTGTTTTGTATTCACTTGTTTATGTGAATAAACAATGAATGAATGAATGATAAAATGAGCTAAAAATGTAGTGTTGGTGAGCCTGTACCTAGGCTTACACAGCTGCAGACTGACGTGGCTAAAGTAGGCTTAAATTTTACAAAATACAGTAAATACTACTACTACTACTGCACTCCTGTAGTAGGTAACAGCTGCTGAACCTATTTATATAGCTTTTAATAAATCTGGGCGAACTACTGTAGTTATTTTTAGGCTTTTTCAGGTTTTTAACTTTTTGCCACCACTTTTTTTTATTTATCTGATCTGAATTTTGAAAATTGACATTAAGGGCACATAGAAAAAATGATCAGGTTATAACTCTTTAAAAAAAAAGTGATGAGGGCAGGCATTTTTTTTTTTTTTTAAGTGAAACAATAGAATATTGCTCTTTTTTTTTATTGATGAGGGAGGGACTGTTTTTATTTGGCAATAGTATTGTTAATATTGTATAAAAACTGGTTTAATTTTATTGTTTTTTAAAGAATATAAGCTGTTAAAATAAATGATGCGGCAAAAAAATATTTTTCTAATATTCCTGCATCAATATTTCCCAATTTTTTGGCGTGAGCGGGAGTGATAATCTCACAATTTTTTCTATGTGCCCTAGGTCTAGGATATCTCTGTTCAAGGTAATTTTTGTTAATGATGTCAAAATATGTGTGATATACTCTCCCAATGTGGAAATGAGCTACACTAATGTATTTTGTTTGGGCAGAGGGTATGTCAAAACCTAAACTCTGAAAAATTGTGCAGAAATTCGCCCCTTATTTTCCGAAATGCATAGATGGAATTTGGCGAAAATGGTGTATATATATTTCTACATTATTAGTAGGGTCTAAAATTTATTAAATAAGCCTTTGAAACCCCAAAATTGTCATATTTTTTTGAAGCCCCTGGAACACTTTCGAGACATTTTGAGTGTTGCCCATCTCCGCCCACTTTTTCTCATCAAATACATCCGGTTCCCCATCAGGCAAATCCTGGCACCACCCCTGGGAAAATGGAGAAGATTATTGGAAGCGGTAATAAAATATCCCCAGCAAACACAAAATATATTATTATTATTAAACTTAAGTTTGCGAACATTCTGAACGATAATGTTAGAATCTACAGTTAGTACAACATTACAGTAACCACTCCCCCCCCCCATCCTTATTATAATTATTTTACCAGTATACTTTAATAACAAATCTTTACTAAAACATAGTTGATATATTCTTCAATATTGTGTAGTTTCCATTGCCCCACTCACGGGGAAGCTCCCATGGCAAGTCACGGATCACCCGGTATACTTATGCGGAAGAGCATTATATGGCCATGATGCCCGAGAACTTCAGATGCTGGAAAGTTTTGGAAGATGAAGTTGGAAAAGAGCTTTATAAGTAAGTAAAACATATCTACATAGAGAATCATTGTTCTTGTAAAATCTGGGGTAAAAAATCCTCAAAATTATAAATAATTGTATATAAACTGAAGTTATCTTGAATTGCTCTTGTCGAAAGATTGAATAAGGAATTTGTTGTCTAGGACAGATACTGTACATATAATTCTAAAATGCACAATCATAAAATTTTGTTTTTTGTTTCAAATCAAAATTTATTAACACATACTGTTCAAAAGAGCAATTGCACATTTTAATTCTACTTCAATGTTTTTTTCTAAATTTTTGGGTGACTGTAATTACCAAACATTTTACTGCTAAAAATGTCATATCAAGGAAATTTAACTGTGCAGTTAAAAGTCCTAATATAAAACACACAACATTTTGCTTCATCCCTATAGAGAACTTAATTTTTTTTTTTCTCCATTTTTTAAAAATAATTTTGAAAAATTTAGGGTGGATTCGCCATATAATTGGTTAATGACTTGGAAAGAGATTTACCAGTACTTCTGCAGTTGATAGCCACTACCTTGTTTTGGATAGTAAACTAGTCGCGCTCTAGTGGACTCTATGCACATGTCAATAATTCTGGGTCTTTGTGTACTTCCACGATCCTAGACTGTAGACATTTTTATCAATTGTATAGATAGGCCTAGGCTAGGCTTAGACTAAAATAGCTGAATTTGTTCGACAGCCTACCAACTTGCAAAAAACAATAAAGTCGTACTACTTCTTGAGCAGGTTTGTATAAATATTCAAGGAGGTATCCTGAATTAAGACCGGACTAAAAACAGGCCTGACTGACAGCAAGAGTGTTTTTCACACATTATACAACAGCGATTTACCAGCACTTCTGCAGTTTTATGTAGCTACAGTGCTTTTTTTTTTTTTTTGGCATCATAAGGTTTTGGTAAAACAAAGCTTGTAAATTATCAAGTTCCCTAATGAGATACGTTAATGACCTGCAACACTAAGCAGTAACTGTTGTATGCCCGTAGTGATGATGTGCCTGCAGTATATATGGTGATGATGTGATGTTGTCAAGACCAAATATAGTCAAGTCACATGTTTCTGTTGTGTAAACTTTTATAGTCTAGACAGGGCTTAAATTTGCACCACAAAAAGGTAGACTTCATTTGTGGGAATTTCTTGTGGGTATCTAAAAGTCTTGAAATTGGGGTGCTGATGGGGGCGTGAAGGTTGAGCTAACTCGCAAAATAAGGTGATTTTTAAAAACTTGCAAATTATTTTGGATTTTAGGCGGGGGGGGGGGGGGGGTGAGGGCGCAACTGGAGGGTACGAGTAATTTTTGGAGGGGCGTGCACATCCCTGTAGATACGCCACTGGGATTTTCAATACTAATAAAACTTTGGCACAGTCAAAGCATTTTTTACCCTAACAGGGTATCTTTTAACATCGTGAATATAATAGTTCCGTGTTGATTGGTGGAGCTGTGTGTCCCTAACTAAACTTCAGTGTCGCACATAATGCACTAGCAGCATGCTGGAGCAATATCAATTTCCATTTTGTTAACCCCCTATATAGTTTCATGTTCATGGGCTACTCACAGAGTAGTACACCTATCATTATTGATTATTGTAGGCTAAATAAAAAATAGCTAGTTGTAGTCCCTGGTCTCATCAAGTTTTGGAGCCTCATGAAAAAATGTACTGTTTGTCATTAAAAAAAAAAAAACCAATAGTTTTTCCATGGAGAATAAAAACATAATGATAAAATGAAAGATTGTTGGCAAAGCCTAAAAATAGGTGGAATAAACCTAATTTTTATTATTTACCAGCCTGTTTACCACTAGTACGGTAGTAAATAGCAAATACTGTAGTAAGTACCCTCACCAAAAAAGAATTTCAAATCCTGAAAGTGAAACTAACGATTAATGTTGTTTTTCCTTACATTGCATTTGTGACAGTTTAACTATATCGTAGTATCATCTGGTCTGATGGTATAACAAATTTACTGTAAAATCTCTATTATCTTGAAGAAAAACTGGACTGTTAGGCATACAAGATGGTTTTGGAGATGAATACAAGGCATCCCGTGAGCTGTTAAAGAGGAATAACTTGAAATTCTCTGATATTACTGCAACTGATGCATGCAGGAGATGGCCAGGTCTGCGATACAGCCCTAGCCACGGAATGTTTCTGGATCAAAATGCTGGCATTCTAAAAGCAGACCGTTGCCTAGAAGCTTTCCGTGTATGTATACAAAATTCTATCAAGAGTATAGAAAAGAAAGAGAACAGTCCTGTTTGTAAACATAACTCCCCTAGTAATGATGGAAGGCACCATCATCGTCATAAAGTGTACCTGCTGCGTTAGGTTGTGTCATGAAAGTAGTGGCGTATCTAGGAGTCTTGAAGTGGGGGGGGGGGAGACACTAGCTTGCAACCGCTAGCTGCCATGCATTCATACGGGCAAATCCTGATCCAAAGAAGATGATGATCGAATCACTGGCCAATAGGAAATTGGAAACGCGTACGTGTGATTGGTTGATGATAGAAATGCGCTGAACTTGCTAACTGATAGCACTCGCTAACCTTAGCGTATCCGGATCCTGGTAACGGTTAGTGCTAACCGATCAGGCGTTCTCACACAGAAATCATGAATTTGGGCATTTTCTAGGGAGATTTGTGCTTACTCGTGGGAGTGTGCGAGAGGCCGTCCCGATTTCTGGGAGACTTAGGATCCAAGGATGTTTAAAAAGACACTTTGACATGACTCATTAAGTGTGATCAAGCATTAATCATAACGGTTTTTCCAGGCCTCAAGTTTTGTACCTAAAATAAGCAAAATCAACCAAGAAATAAACAGTTCTAATGAACCATGCAAGGAAGAAAACATTTTCTTGTGTTTTCCCCAGAGATGAGGTCATTAATCCTTGCATCTGCTTTTTTCCAGGAAATGTTTTTAAAATATGGAGGAGTACTGCAAGACAGCGAGCCGGTACAAAGAATAACACCAGGGACCATGGTAACAGTGGAAACAAACGAGGCAACCTACAAAGCCAAGAATATTGTGGTTACCCCAGGAGCATGGGCCTCTAAGCTTCTTCGTCCACTGGGCTTGCATCTACCTCTAAAGGTATGTGTTATTTTTAAGTGGAATTTGTTAAGAATTTGCATCATAAAAAACAGGTTTAAATTAGATTTTCAGTTAAGTGTAATTTTCATTCAAAGCTCCTAATATCTTTGCCAATTACTCATGGTGCTCAAGGTATATTTATTCAAAAATTAAAAACACACACAAAAAATAATATATTGGCACTAGCTGGGGGCTTTTGCCGGCTCAAAACATTGGGATCCCGACTGTCCTGGATCCCAGGTCTGCTCTCTCAGCAGGCTTGCGAACAAGTGAAACATTAGCACCTACTCAATACTACATTTGTGGGTGGAAGTGCAGACACTAATACTGTTTTTTTTTAAATATTTTTTTTTTCACACAGGTTTGGCGTATAAATGTGTGCTACTGGAAAATGAAGTGTCCGGAAGAACTTAGGAATATGCCAGTGTTCATTGACTATTCCGGTAGTCATCATGTCTATGGATTGCCTTGCTTGGAATATCCTGGTCATGTTAAGGTAGGTGCAGTATGGTCATTTCTTATGAATTCTATAGAATAGGAATTCTGGAATACTGCTCAGGAAGATGAGTATTATTGGCCTATTCTGAGGGGTAATGACGATTGTGCTTAGTCATATGATTTTCTATATAACCTGGCAATTTATGATGTGCATTTGTGACAATTGGTACACACAGCTCTTGTGTGCATGAATTATGATTAATTTTTGTTTGGGCGAGTCGAGTGGTCAAGCGGTAAGGCAGGTGTGCCGCTAAATAGAGCCTTAACATTGGCACTGGTTCGAGCTGCATCCTCGCCCAGGATTTGGTGGGTAGAACCAAGTTTTATCGGATAAGGACTTAAAATGTAGGTCTAATGTACACATCTGACTCGTGTGCACATAAAAGAACCCATTGCATCTTTCGGGAGATTGCCTAGCTACAGCTGCTACAGTAGTCACAGACCACGCCCATATGCAATTCAGAACAATGATGCTACCTTTACTTTTCCTACCTTTATATGTGGCACTGTGACATGAATCTAATATCCATTGTGTTTCGTTATTATGGTTCAGTTGGTATTTTATAACAGATTTGCTATCATGTTGGTAACGAAATTAACGATCCTGAACTGAGGGACTTAAAAGCAGGTGGTAGACAAAATGATATTGAAACCTTGAAAGAATATGTGAGGGCGCACTTTCCAAGCTTAGAGCCACAGCCAAGTATCATTGAGACGTGCATTTATACTGTAAGTTTGTGTTGATAAAAGAAAATTATAAAGCATAATAAAATAATATATATTTGATGGAATGTGTTTTTTTTCCTATTATTATAATATAATACAATTTATTGCTGCAGGTAAATAAGTTGTAGGAATGATTGTGATTGAATGAGATATTTGAAGATGGTTTGTGGTGGTGTGGAGTCAAGAAAGTCACTTTATAATGATGATGATGATGACAGAGAGAACAGCTAAACTGGTGGCAACTACTGTGTGTGCACTGAACCGTACGGATCTCTTGGTCCCCGGTTCAATTCCCATCAGTGGTCTCCTTGTCTTTCAGCTGGAGGGCTGAAATAAAAAGCGGACCATCTTTCGGTGAGACGTCGTCCTGTGTGCAAGATGCCCATGTGCACGTTAAAGAACGCAGTACACTCTTTGGAAAAGAGTAGGGGATTGTCTCTCGGTGTACTGCCAAATCACCACCAGAAGGACCCTACTGGCAATAAGTCTTCTTCAGACTTTCGTGGTTTATCCTTGGTGTTCACCAGAATAAATCCATCCATCCATCCGACAATTACATTGATAGTGGTAGCGGTGGTGATGACGACAACTTATGTAATAAATTTATTGATTGATTGAAAGATTATGTTGATAAGGATGTTTTGTTTTTTTGATAGCAAAGTTGATGACTTTTTTTGCGATAGTGGTGATATTTGTCAGGATATATATGTGATATATATGATTTATGATTTTGTTGATAATAATGATGATGGAAGTAAGTGATATAACTTGATTGATCAATAATAGTATTCATTTTTTCATCATGCTTTGTTTAGGTTACTCCTGATGATGGGCCTGTTTTGGATGTACATCCAGTCTACCCTAATATTGTCATTGGCTGTGGATTCTCAGGTTTGTTTATTAAGTCAGACATGCACTTAATTTTCTCTATTAAGCCCTGCACAGATTATCAAATTTGACCGAAAAAAAACTGGTGTATGCCTATATATAGTCATAATGTGCTTATATATGGTCATGATGTGATGTAATCATGACCATATTTAGGCATGTCACATGTTTTTTTGCAAATAGAATTTGTCTTTGCAGGGCATTATACTCGCTAGTCATTGTTTGTAGTGATGCTTGTTTTGTGTCTTTGTATTGTGTGTTGAATTTCGATTACTGACGGCCTAGAAATTTAGTGCAATCTTGTTATTCTGTGATAACATCAACATTTTCACCCATTGCTCCTTTTTC
Organism: Anneissia japonica; assembly: GCF_011630105.1. Classification (NCBI taxonomy): domain Eukaryota; kingdom Metazoa; phylum Echinodermata; class Crinoidea; order Comatulida; family Comatulidae; genus Anneissia; species Anneissia japonica. Next base: position 174,916 of record NW_022757468.1, read on the forward strand.
AATTATATGATTAATTAAATTGTACAGGCATCTTGTTAAGTCATATTGACATTTTACTGACATCTTACAGTGATGCTGTAGTCATGTCATTGCACAATCTTAGAAATAATTTGGTGTAGTGGGAACGGTTTCAATCCCTCGCTGTGCTTTGCGCTTGAATCCTTAAGCAAGACACTTTATCTGTATAAATTGGTATCTGGTTGGATTACCTGCTCCTGCGCTTTTTACAGCAGCAACACTTAAACATGTGGACCCAGGACCAGAGAAAGAAGCACTTTGTATCTTTGTTTTCAAAGAAAGGTGTTATATAAACTTATATCTGAATAAATAGAATAAAATCTTGGCATTTCTCTGTCAGCTGGGACAAACCTTGATAATGTTGTAACTCTACCATAATATTTCTTGACACAATGTAGAATTTGATTGATCATTATTTTTTGACCATGAATTGCTAAGGTACATCAAGGTTTTTTTTAAAACTATTTTTGCAGGTCATGGGTTTAAGTTAGCGCCAGTGGTTGGACAGATTCTGTCAGATCTCGCAACAGGAAGAAAACCGTCGTTTGACATTTCTCACAACAAAATATCACGATTTAACCTTCAGACTTCGCGCCTATAACTAATGAGATCTTGCATTAGTTTTATAATGGTGGACATTAATGGTGAATTTTAATGGTGGATTCAAATGGTGAAATGGAGAGGGAAAGGGGTTTAGATGCTGTTGGAAATGCTGTTGATAAGACAGGGCTCCCAAGTCGGATGAAGTCATTCCATGTGGGAAGATCTGGTTAAATGAGCTTTCTCTCAATAACACATCCAATTTTATTATTCTGCTCATGGTGATACCCATCGTCACCGATTTCTGTGAAACAGTTGATAAATAAAGTAGTAAAAACATGCAAATATTATATGGATTTGCGGAAGATGCTTCATTTTCTGAGAGGTTCGTTGGTGCTTGTGGGAGTGCTGGAGGCTGTCCCAATTTCCGTGAGGCTCCCGAGTCTTGATGAAGGTCATACACTGAGTGTGCTTTCCATATGTCATATAAAATAGAAGCATGAAACTTCAAACATGCTATACAATAAACTTCAAAGCTTTGAATGCCTTATACAAGACCTCCTTAATAACCCATTTAAACTATGAATAAACAAAGTAATTTCGGGACGTCACTCAGTGAGTTAGTATTAGTACATAGGTATGAAGGTATAGCATACAGCAGTGTTTAAATAAGACATCAAGAGTGTGTTGACTGGACAGCGAAACTATAGCATTCTTGCTAATCGACCACCTTTTATTTTTGTTCAACATTTGAATGGAGGTGGGGGGTGGGTGGTAGTGCTCAGGCACTCTGAGAACTCCTTGGATACATCACTGTTATTATCGCCTTTCATCCTGAATGTTCGTTGAAACGCTGCTTAGATGAATGAAGAATTAAGTAGTGCTGTATGTAAGCTAGCACAGTACTCAATATTTAGAAATTTTACATGATAATGTATTGATGCAAATTTAATCAACTGATTTACTATGATTGCAGGTTTTACTATACATGATAATGTATTGATACAACTTAAATAAACTGATAGACTATGTAGGTTTTACTACAATATCCATAAATATTTTTTAAATATATTTTATGTATATGTTTGTCAAGGTTTATATTCGTTTTAAGTGAATAAAAATACCATTACATGATAGCAAAAACAATTGATAAACAAGATTCACTGTATGCCCGGTGATGTTGAGGTTGAACTCAGTGGTGGTGCCAAGGGGGGAGGGGGTGAGGCATTATTAGTTAATGTTACAATTGTATATAATCTATTTTCATTTTACTGTAGTTAAATAATATTTTTGTATTATTTTTTACTTTCTGTACTGCGATTTAATTAATGTATTATGTAAATATCATGCAATTCAGCTGATGCTGCCATTTGATTATAATAATAAAATTGAAATTGAAAAATATTTCCCCTTCCCTGTCGGACAAGCCTTCACTCTCTGACTCCACAATGAGATAATAACTTGCCTATCCAAATAACATAATTTTGATTGCCAATCCCTAATATTCTAGTCTTTGGACCCTAACGGACATATTTTTGTTGTCAAAGATAGCATCTTATATGTAAAATGGATGTCTCTTACTGCATACATAGCTTTGTTATGAACTTCTGAGAATAATATTTGAGAGCATATATGATATATTATGGTAGTGCTGTATTATGTCACTTATATATACAGCATAATCTATATATTTACTTTATAATTTTAACATTGATGTATATTTATGAACTTGTTTTCGAAATAAAGCGAATGAGTATATGAATGAATTACCAAGAATAACATTATAGCAACGAAACTCAAATTTGAGAACAGCACCGATTCCCCAACTTCGCTCAGTGGCGGATCCAGGAGTTTAGAAATAGACGGGACCAGGGAGAGTATTTTGCTGAAATGGAGGGTGTAGACCCTAGGTATTCAAACTTTTTGATATGGTGACCCTACTTCCGCATAGCTAACTTGACCCACCATTCGTTCAACTAATTTTTTCATGAAAATTTTCCCTATGGAAAATGTATGTATTTCGATTAAAAATGCCTAAATGATTTGGTCAGTCACTATCATCAGACAAAGAAGGAGGATCTTATTAAAGTATGTAATTATATTGTGACCAGTTTGAGAGCTGGAACAATCAACTTTTATAAAATGTCGTACACAGTATTATTATACTCAGTTAACTGACATTACTGTTACCAACAAACTAAAGTAGCAACAAATGCAAAACCGTAGGAAAAAGGATACCATCAACTTTCAGCACTTTTTATACTTTAAAATTTAGCCCGATGGCGCTCTGATTTGCTCGACGAGCAGGGGGTATATGTTCCTGATCGTAGGGTAAGTGGGTGTGGCCAAAAGCCTCCCTGATGTTAAGGCTGAGGTTGCACTCAGTGGTGGTCGTCCGACGCCACGCCGAGGTCGTCGGATCTAAAACTTGCCTATTGAAATAACGTTATTTTTTGAATGCCAATCCCATTATGGTCTAAAAGCACAATTTGGACCATGTCCTAGACTTTAACGACCGAGGCTCTAGTCGGCCCCTTGGTTCAGACCCCTCCGTCAGACATTCCGAACATTTTCTTCCACCACCACATGTGGCATAATCTACAATATATATGTAGCATATATGGAGAGTAGGAGAAGCTATTAACAGGCGCGTAACACTGGGTCTTGGGTCAGGGGGCAAAGGTAATAATACATTTCCCGGTTAGTAATTTATCATGGGCCACCCCCCCCCCCATATAGAAAACAATACGACATAGGGCTTATCTTATGTATAATATAGGCCACACACGTGTGTTTCAAACTAAATATGAGCATTTTCATCATGGTTTTATGTATTATAAACATATTCTTTCACCATCAATACACATCGAAGCCCTTCTTTTAGGTAAAACGATCTATCTTAAATGTTCTTTCTATTTGAGTTGGGACTATGTGTTCAATTAACCTAGATGGCAAAGGAGGACAAGCATCAGTTCTCACCCTCAAAAATGTTTTTTTTTTTTTTAGTTTAGGGCTTAATGTTATATATGGCCACACACATTTTTTTTTAAACTGAATATAAGCATTTTCATTAAGGCTTTATTTATTACAAACATATTCTTTCACCATCATTACACATTGAGGCCCTTCTTTTAAAAACGATCTATCTTAATTTTTTTTTCTTCAGTTTGGAACTATTTATTATGTGTTTAATTAACCTAGAAGGCTACGCCAAAAAAAAAAACCTGAAAAACGCGCGCGAAGCGCGCCAAAAAAATGTTGTGTTTTTATATTCTAATTTCGTCGACATTTAATCAAAACTCCCTAAAATTTAGTGCAATTTTTTTTAGGAAATTGGCCTATCCTAACAAGACATGTGCGCGAAGCGTGTGAAATTTGAGATTTTAAGGCACTTTCATGGGGTGAAAAGGGCATGTGGGGAAAGATTTTCCACAGATTGATATTTTCTAGGCCTAAGACTTTAGGCGGTCTCAGCGTACAATCTTCGTCAAATCTTCCGCTGCAGTCTTACCTACCGTATAGGCTACCCGATAATAGTAAACATTTTTGTAGATTTGATTCTCTTATTTTCATTTCCACATCATACAAGCTCTTTCTGTTGTCTTTTATTCTGTAATATCCACAAATAGTCAGAGTTTCTCTTTTAATTTAGTTAAGTTATTTGATTGGTCATTTAAGTTATCTCATTTCTGGTATATGGTCCCTTGGACAAAATTATCTTTAATTCATGATAGGCCCTATTCGAATAAATATCGAATCACTATGGCTTCCCTTAGGCCTAGTCTTTTTGTCTGCATTGATCTTATATCATAATACATTTGTACCATTTTTTACTAAATTTCTTTATTCAGCCTATTGAAGGTTCAAGAAAATAGAAAAAAAATTAACATTTAATTACTCGGCAAGATTTAAAGTTAGAACATGTACACCGTTATTTTCAATGTCAATAACGTCATAACCTTTATAAAAGGTCTAGTGTCTCTTATCATGGAGGTTATACCGCCATGCTCTTACTACTCTTAAAAGTATACGTTACTGCCATGAATTAAAAAATTCACGGCAGACAGTTTTTTTGTTTTGTTTTTGTTTTAATCATTCAGGTGCCGATATTTCAGGTAAGTAATTTAAAATATTTTAACGATTAATCAAATTCTGCCGTTATTATTAATTATTAAGGAAACCTAAATATATTATGCCAATCACTCTGTGTTTTATTATTGACTGTATGAAGGATGTCACAGTGGCGTATCTGGGGTGGGGGCGCACGCTCCAAAAATTACTCCCCCAAAAATCACGGCCAATTAGTTAAAAATCACCTAAAATCGCCTTATTTTGTGAATTAGCGTTTTACCGATCATCGAGCCCTTCACCTTCTCCCCCTCCCATAAGCACGACCCCATTTCAAGACTTAAGCCCCCGTCACAATTTGTCACGTACGCTAAAAAGTAGGCCTACTCAACGGAAACTATTTTTTCCATCTGTTTCTGGTTTCTTTATTCAATTTACATCTCATCAAGAACAACACAAGAAAAATGCAAAAGAACGAAATCCACAGACTCAATTTCCAAATTAGGAATATGACGCCCTGAATGAAAAAAAATCAATTAGACCTAAACGTCATCACCATTATTATTAAATTTAAAATACTGTGAATTTAATTTTATAAATACTTCAAATAATTAAAATATAGGGAAAAAATCCCAATAAACTATATGACTAAACAATTTTTTTTAAACCAGCAAGACTACACTACACCATCCTCAAATTGAAAAAGAAAAAGGAAAAACAGCCCGTTGAAAGTCTGAAAGCACCTGAGTTTCACATGTTACACACCTCAGCAAAACAATTTTTAATCCTATTATTTACCTTTAATTATTTTTGTTATTGATTGAAATTGGTTAAAATTCATTACAGTATCATTAGATCATTTTAAATTGATTGATTTAACATTATTATTATTATTATTTTTTTTTTTTTTTATATCTATTTTTTTTTTTTTTTTTTGGCAGACAGTATCTCGAGTCCTTTGCTGCTGCCTGCTTCTAATTTTGGCCTATAGCCTATGTAGTACAGTATTAGGTTATATCTTTTACAAAATATAACCAAAAAAAAAAAAAAGAAAGAAAGAAATTATTTAAACCTTGACATAAACCAGGGAGCAATCATATTACATTACAGTATTTAATAATGACTGCTCCTCCTGCTGGTACGATTATGTACGGTAATAATATGCAGGCTGACCTTCTGTCCATCAATACTGAGAGCCAATCACAGCTATGCACATTACCGCTGGCCAAAACAGTGTTCTTGGATAAATGGATAAAGCATGATAAACCAAAAAAAAACTGAACAGTAAACTTTTGTTTTACCGTGGTGTGGCGGGTGCGTATCATTTGAGAAACTTCGTAAGTTTTACAGCTCCAGAAATATTCTGTGGTTATCTCTTATATAATTCAGGTATTTTTTTGTTTTTAACCTTTTTATAGCTTAGGCCCTAGCCGATGACTACTGTGTTGCTCAAATCAGGGGAAGCTTTTGGGTTCCGTTGGCGAGTTGATTGTTGATGACCTAGCTAGCTAGCCTAGCCTTTCTCATGCTCAGCTGAGCGTCGCAGGATTGAGTTGTTGACGTGGATTGGGTTTCTGTACCACCGGCCGGTAACACTAAATAGCCTAATTTATTTGCGTCGTGGAAGGGCAAATTTTATTGTTAGTCAGTCAGTCAGTCAGTAGTAGTAGGCCTAGCTGGGTGGGGCCTAGATAGTACTGTAGTGTAGTCGATTCGGCCTCTATTGCTATTTTGTCCTCACGGCAAAACAACGTAACTGACATTTTTTTTCGATTTTGAGATAATATCATAGTATATCAAACATGTCTGAATTACCTGTGAAAATTTCAGGTCTCAATAATGTGTCGTTTCAGAGATAGCACCACCTATCTTTAAGCACAAAACTTAAAATCCAATGGTTTTCCGTTGCAAAACAACGTAACTATAAAATTACGGGTCAAAACAACGTATCTACAACAATGAAGATAAGTTGTTTTGCCTCGGAATGGTATTCAAAAATTGTCTTGATTTAATTTTTACTTAGAAAAAGTAAATGAATTTAAATTTCTTGGTGTTTTTATAAATAAAAAACTTTCATGCCATACACAAGTAAGTTATATTTGCTCTCTAAATCATCACAATTACTAGGATTTATTAATAAGTGTAGTAAAAAAATATGTCATGGGCTGTAATGTTAAATCTATATAAAGCATTGATTCTTCCGATTATTACTTATTGTTGTGCAATGTGGACAAAACTAATATTAATATAATTGAAAGCATCCACCAGAATAATTATGTTTAAAATATATGGTGATTGGGACACACATTATCAAGATAGGCTGGAAACGCTTGACATCTTTAATTAGAAGATATTTTAAAATATCACCGGCTTGTTCTTGGTTTCAAAGTTCTTCATAAATTTGTGTCGTACATTAACAGAGTTTGTTCAGAGGAGTGAGCGTTGTGAGGGCAGGCTTATTATTTCTTAACTCTGCTTTTGTGTCCTTTCCAAGACTCTGGAAGAACTACATCCTGTACTTCAAAAATGTTTTCTCTTTTAAGAATAATTTAATTAAGCATTTTATATCTTTTTATGTTTGTGAATAATTCTGATTGTTTTTTGTTTTAATTTGTGTATTTTATAATATAAAGGATAGGGAGCAAATCTTGTTCGGGCTTTCGGCTATTCCCTATCTGGGCAATTTATGTTATTTTAATTCTGTATATTTTTTGCCAAATAAATGTTATTATTATTAATATTATTATTATTTTCAGAAATATGGCTATCGATAAACAATACTTCAAATTGCCAAGTTTCCCCCTGATGGCTTTTATAATAGCTGGTCTAATACTACTATTTGTAAGTTGCAATATCAGCATAATAATATTATTGAAATTATTGTTAATTGTTTTAATTTAATATTAAAAACAATAACAATAATTACAATAATTATTGTTTTTAATATTATTATTGATACTAAATTAATGTTGATTCTGTATTTTTTTGTTGTTGTTATTACTGTAGTAAAGTAAAGTGATCTGGTTAAAAATTTGTCATCACAAGTGACATTAAATTAATTATGGATTGCACAATTATGTGATTTAATCTAGTAGGGGAGTTAATAAATTGGAAAAATAAACAATTAACTACCAGAATAAAAAAAAAAATCTTGGCCTAGGCCTATTTATGGAGGGTGATACTTCGTCATTTTACTAGAAAACAAAGTAAAATTGTAACACAATTTAAAAAAATTATATTACTGTAATAAAAATTCCATATGTTTTCTTCAAGTGTGCCTTCTTTGATCCGAATGTAATTCCGTACAGTTATCTTGGACCCCTCGGAGTGTTTGTCAAGTACCTTGTTACTGATTGGCCAATCGTAATTAATATTTTGTGAGTTCTACTATTATTTACTAATAAACATTTATTTATAACTAACATTTTACTAATTCATTGATTTTATTTGTTTTATGTAGTCAACAGAAGAATTTTGTATTATGAGCTGTTTGATTCTTCAAAAATCTGGTGCTACCGTTGGTCTCGATATTTCAGTGACATTACAAGGCTGATGGTGCAATACCATATATACAGTATTCGCGTATATGGCGACCTAAAATTTGTATGTTGCGCCTATAAGACGACCTTGTTTTTCGATTGTAATTTGCAAATTTATTAAGCCTCGTCTTATACATGATTATACGGTATAAATGTTTTGATATGAACAATAAACCAGAATACAATTAAACCAGAATATTGATTGGCAAGGTCATATATATATATTTGATAATTATTGTATTATCTTGGTTTTTTTTTTTTTTTTCAGGGTGATTTTTACAATATTAAGCCATGCAGTGGAGGCTTATTTTTCGTATTATATTGCAGTGTAAGTATTGGATTGGATTTATTCGGTGTAAACACCAAGGATAGTCTAGAAGAAGACTTACTTCCAGTGGTGTCCTTCTGGTGGTGATTGGGCAGTACACTGGGAGACAATGCCCTACTCTTTTCCGAAGAGTGTACTGCATTCTTTAACGTGCACATGGGCCATAAATGCACACGGGACCAATGGCTTAAACGTCTCATCCGAAAGATGGTGCGCTATTACAGTATAACTTTTATTTAAGCCCTCCAGTTGAAATACAAGGATAGGCAGTGATGGAACCTAGACATCTCCTCGGTTCAGCGCACATACGGTGGCTATCACCAGGTTAGCCAACTGAGCTAAGCTGTTCTCTCAAAAGTACATCCAAGTTGTGTTGTGTCTTGAATTATATTCAACCAATATAAACCTATGTCTATTTTGTGGTATTCTATGCATACTTTATAAGGCTTTAGGTTATGTTGCAATTTAATGAGACACGATAAACAAGGTGTAATAGACAAATTCTTTAAAAATGTGTCTGTTAACTTTTATCGGCTTAAATTGGTAACTACTGTACATGAGTTGTACAGTATTTGATTATTAAATTTTCTCGAGTCTGAGAGTATGATTCATACTACAGATATTTGAATCACTAGGTGATTCAAATAGCCTAGTGTTAAAAAATGTTGTATTAATGTTGAAAATAACAAGCATGGTGTATAGCTATATAGTTTACAGTAGTTTAGTGCAATAAAGTAGGTTTCAACAAATGTTGACATTTCAACATATTTTAGCCATTATCTCCGAAACATGATTTGGAAGGAGTGACTGTTTTGGCTATTGTTGTCCAATAATTGGCCTTTTTAATTTTTAATTTTCCATTCCATCTCTTTATTTTGCTTCTAGTAATAAAGGTCTTGAAAGCCCAGCCACTTACAAATGGTGCATGGCCGTCGGTTCCTTTGGATACTTTGCGTACCGGCATCTACTTGCTTACGAGCCAGACAAAGACAAGTGATTTATGATGGTATCCTGTAAGTGATTAATTTTAACAATCCATTAATTATAAATAAGTGTTAAATATCACCACCTTCTCTGTGTAGCTTACAAATTTGAGATTTGGTGGAGGTAGATGTGAGGGTTGGTACACGAGTCTTGAATAATGACATGGTACTATAATAATGGCATACATTTGTCAAGGAATTAAAGTAGGCACCCTGAGTTTTCACATCATAAATGTAGTAAGAACACATTCATCCTGTGCCTGTTCATAGTGTAAAAATCCTGAACTTCCTATGCGGCCATTGACGTTGATCAAACGATTAAAGCTGCATTCATATATCGGATCCAAACTGAAATTCGGACCATGTTTCTAATGCACCGAATGCCATCATCCCTATTCTTACATACCGTTTTGATTTTCTTATCGGTTCAATAAGTTTTCCAATCTGGAAAATCCGGATTTAGTGTGAATGTACCTTTACTCGTACATAGGAGAATGATAAGCTGGTCTTTTTTTTGGTGAAAATTAGATAAAAATCCACTTCAGAAAAAGGAAAGTACAATATACAAAAATACTATTATTTCAATATTAATAATACATATTTTCTGTTCTATATTTTGTGTTTTTATGTTGGGGTTTTTCTGGTTTTTTTTGTTGCGCTGTTCTGCAATTTTTGTAAACTTAATATATTAATGTGTATACTGTATATCTTTAAAATTTCTGGGGTTTTTTGTCTTACAGATCTTCAATTGAAAATTTAACAAGAGGATCAGGAGCATAAAGGGCCAATATATCTGATGCTGTCAATTGCTTGAACAATCTAGAATTTTTCAATCTATGTAATTTAAAATTAATGCAATACCTCATCAGTATTAAGTGTATCTTTTTAGAATTAACATGGAGTTATAATTAAAACTCCTTGATTTGATTTTTCTAATACTGTACTCTCACTATTGGGTGTAACTCAGGATGCAACAATAATTGATTAATAATAAATTAAATAAAAATTAATATTTCAACAAGTGAATTGATGTCATTAATTTATATATTATCTTAGAATAGAATAAAGTGTTGATTGTACGTTTGACCTCAAAAATTCAACTCGTGACAGACGGTACATCTTTTAATTATTCTGTTCAGCGTTTTTACCATTAGCATCGAGTACAAATTCTAATATTTAATTACATTTATTTAATATTTAGCTCAATAAATAAATAAATAAATTTATATTTACATATTCCAGAGTGCCTAGCTATCAGCTTTAAACTAAGTTGCAGTAAACAGTGGAGGATCAATGTGGATTCTTGCCTGTTGAAGTTACAACCCTGCATTTTTTTCTGATCACTTGATCTGTGTTCACATTGGTTTTGATTTTGGTCAAACTAACCATGTATTGTAGCATTCTCCTTGGTCAAATTAAATACACAATTGGCATTTTTAATAATATACTTGTAATCCTCTCTACAATATCTTTTACTAAAGCAGGGCCTAGGCAGTGGTGGTGCCAGCAGAAGCAGGGGAATCGGACAGGCCTGGACCTCCTGTCGTCCGACACACAACTGTTCATACAGATGATGTAGTAATTAATCAGTGTTCCTCTTTCTTTGAAGGTAGAAATCTTTAAAAAAAAGGAAAAGCGATTAGATTGCATGTCTTCCATAGGTATACGCTTTAAAATACAAGTGTTGATTTGGTATGCATTAAGTAGCACTACCTTATATGTATGTTAATGTTCACCTTGTTATTAAAGATAAAAAAAGGTTAATTTATAAAGTTTATAGTCTGTGTCTTATTAGTATTGTATTGTGCAACTCAAGCCTGGTTTCCATAAAAATCGCTACAAGCTGGCAACGTCGTTTGGTCAGTTGAATCAGGGAGCAGTCCTGATTGTGTTGGGAAAGGTACGCAGTGCAAGGATTGCAGTGAAAACACTGTAGCAATTCTATGGAAACAGGCATAACAGAACCCTCCAATTAATATGTTAATATTGATGTGTTCATCATTTTAGATCAGTGTGATAAAAAGATACTGTTAAGCCTTTCCAAATGAAGCAATTGTTCTGCACCAAGACTGATGAATAATACAACAAATATTTTTTTGCCTACTTTTACTTCCAAAATTGAAAACTGGATGAACAAGATATGCAGCCATCATTGGGAAAACTATGGTGGTACAGTAATGAAGTTGGCAATGCAATTTTGTGAATAAATGACAAACGAATCATCCATTGCAGAGCATTGTATGTTGTGTTACCAACCATGTCACTCCTGTTTTAAGATAATAATGATAACTTGAAGACAAAAAATTGTGCTAAGGCAAAAATAAGCTTGGCTTATTTGAATCAGAAAGATAGGGTTCTGGGTTTCAATTGGTGCTTGAGATACCATATGGTCATCCTAGCCTAGTTAGTAAAGAAAAGTCATTCCTATATGTTCCCCTCTTTCCTGAAAACAGTAGTGGTGTTCTTTCTATCAATTGAAAATAAACACAATTACAATACCACAATTTAAGCTTTCAATGCTTTATTCTGTTTATAATTGTCAGTGCTCTCAACACTCAGAATGGGGTACAATGAGGTACTCTGTTAATTAGTAACAGAAAAATGTGATGAATACATCACTAATATTTGCAGAGATAAATATGAGTGAAATATCAAATTCCATTCAATAAATTTTAACATAGAAGTCCACATCATTATATTTAATTATCTTGCATTATAAAAACTTTTTTTTAATATATTTTCACAGCCAAAGAACATAACATTGTGAGAACAGATTTCAAATACCTTTGCCTACATACAATTTGGCTTATTTGGTCTAAGTGGCTCTTATGCATGTAAAATTAATATATTTCAGGTAGTAAAAGAAATGTTGCCATTAGGTACTTCGATTAATAATGCATTTTTTCTTCAAATACCATATTTTAAATTTCTGTCCAGACTACCAAATTTTCTGCGACAAAAGAAATCTGTTGCATGCTCACATTTAGTCATGATGTGCCTATATATGTTCATGATGTGATGTCATCATGACCATATTTAAGAATGTCACGTTTTTGTCGAATATAATTGATAGTCTGGGCTGGGCTTTAGGCTTCAAAAACAGTAAGAGTTGTAGCATATAAATTAAACAGTGCCCTCATTCCTCCTCTACATATTCAAATGGCTCTGGTGGTTCTGGTTCCTTCTCTTCTTCAGCAAGGGATGGTCCACCAGCTGAAATATTAATATAAAGATAAGAATTTTTATTCAAAACCAACTGCAGAGAAATAACTTAATTACATGGTAAACTTACATACAAATACATGATAATATGAATACAAAACTTCAGTAAAATATGTTAAAACATAATAAAACAGAACTGTACAAAAACATTTAAGAGGAACAAAAACTATATGAAAATACAATATTGAGATAATCTTTTGATGAGTTAGTCACATAGTTAGATACAGTGAGAACTAACCTTACATGTAACAAATTGGAAGTGAGGCTGTAACATTAATATGAATTCAATACACATGAACTAATCAGTGGCAGCACCAGTGGGCCAGCAAGAAATTTCCCCACTTCCGGACAAGCATGGATCCCCCACCTATCTGTTGTGCCATGATTATGAAATCGGTGACTAAAAATATTAACTTGTCGATCCACACAAAGCTATTGTGACTGCCAATCTTTACTACTGTGGTCTAAAAGCACAATTCTGGGCCATCCTAAACCACAAAATGTCTCACCATGAACCCCACCAGAAATTTTATTCCGGGACCCTAAGGATCTAGTTCCAAATCTCTGGAGTATTTAGTCTTACCTGGCACGGACTCTACAAAGCGTTCAGGTTCTTCTTCTGTGAAGGCTCGGCTGGTTTTCATCAATACAATTCCTCCGCTGGACAACTGTAGAAGTCCAAACAAATTATTAATAGCAAATTATTTTTTTATATCACAAAACATTTATACACACCTCACACACTGAGCTAAAATGAGGGTGAAGGACATTTGATGTTCAGTAATGTACAGCAACACTACATACCGGCTTAAGTGGTTCATATCTGCTGCCCTCCAGTGACAGAACTTTCAGTTGGGCTGTCATCACTCTTGCAGGATTGGACATTATTTCAAAGGCAGGCTCAACTTTCTTCTCTTTACTCTCCTTCTTATCATCTGCTTTCTTTTCTTTCTTATCCTCTTTCTTTTCTTTTCCAGTTTTCTTCTCAGCCTTCTCAATTGTGTCTTCTTTGCTTTCCTTCTTCTCACTCTTCTTTTCTCCTTCCTTTTTCTCACTCTTCTTTTCTCCTTCCTTTTTCTCACTCTTCTTGTCTCCTTCCTTTTTCTTTGCATCCTTCTTTGTTGCTTCACTTTTCTCAGTATCCTTTTCTTCTTTGACAGTAGCCTCAGCAGTATCATCCTAGAGCAACAAGACATAATCAATTACTTGTTCAAATTGTATACATTTATAATATTATTCAACCAACTTTACTGACATAGCAATATTTTAACATAATATGAACTGAGACTTTCTTCTGATGTAGAGCTAGCCAGTGACCTCTCAAATTTGTTTTAGCCATCAATTTTACCAGTACAAACAACCAGCCAACCTTTAAAAATGTTTAAAAAAAACACTGATCTAATAGCCCTAGGTAGTCATCATTCCAGTTTAAGTTTAGGATGACTGAATGTGGTGTTGTTTTTATCCCCCAAATCATTAAACACCACTGAATAGGGGTAACACCTCACACTGCACACATAGCTGAACTTTTATAGACAATTTACCAGTAAAAATGTTTCAATTGTCAGAAAACAAAGGTTAGGGTTTTACGCATAAATTCTCTGCTAAATAGAGCATACTTCTGGCAACAAGATTTTTATTTCTTACCACTTCCATTTTCTCCTCTTTGTCTTCTTTTTTTTCACGCTTCTTCGCCTTTGCGGTGATTGACAGCACAGCCGTTGTTACCTTCTCCTTTTCTTTCTCCTTGGGTGTTTCCAACGGTGGTGGGTATCCATATGTTGATGGCTTGGCACTTGACTTGAATTCCATGATGGGCATGTTCAAATCGCTGTTCAGTGCGATGACAGCAGTTGGGGAGAATGCAAGCGAGAGGAAGTGTGCCAGAGGGAACCAGTACCAAAAGTGGATGAACACAAACATGCCAACAATAGAGGGCGTGTGCATGTGACCACTCTGTGACTGCAGACTAATGGTGACATTTCGACCACCTGTTAAATTTCAAAATATAATTTCAAATGATTAAAATGAGGTGACTTTGAAATATAATGCTGGTCTACTGTAGCTTGCTGGTTACGATGCTTGCCCTCCAACCACAGAGTTCAAATGTTATCCAATTACAGAATATTTTTCATTACAAAAAATAGCTTCACTCTTTATTAACATGAGACTCAATTTTTACAGAAAACTGTGTCTTATGTGCAGTTAGCTACACATCAGGGTCCACAATATACATGAGAAATGTACACAAATAAAGTAAGTACAGGTCTCCCCCTAATTAAAGACCACTTTTCTGTGGTCCCAACTAACAAATGTATTTCTGGTTCTGGTTAGGTACTCCTTAACGCCCCTAAAAGATGCAAAGCGAAAAGGGGTTGAACTTATCCTTGTCTTGGATTGCAATAATATGCTTGGGGAGTTGATTCCAGTCACGTTATCTTTATTATTCTAATTAGAGACCAAAACTGCTAAAGACCATGGAAACCCCGGTCACAAAAGTGGTCTTTAATTTGAGGGAGACCTGTACTTTATCCAATTCTCTCTATACTTCATTTGTATAACAATTCTGTAAATTGTAGATCTACTGATTGATAGCACATTTTAGTTTTGACTTCTGTTCATCGATTTTTGAATGCTGATTGATCACTCTCATAAATTTGCAGTATACCCATATGCAAACTGTTTTAGCATTCAATGGCTTTTAAATTATTATTAAATTATCTACTAATCCTTGTTATTGGACAATAATCTCAGGTGTGAGCTGTCAATCATCTCACCTGCATCTATGATACCCTGTGCAAGGATTGCACCAAATTTAGCCATCACGTCCTCATGCTTGTCCGCCAAGGTCTTGCTGTAAACACTCTTGAAATATGTCACCTGATGAGAAAAAAATAAATGATATGCAAACTATAATGAGAGTGAAAAGTATTTTTGTCAAAGAAATGAAAAACCGGCAGAGGTAGTAGTAAACAGGTTCTAAATAAAGAAACACTTGTGAAAGGAATAAGAAAGCTGGTGAATGTGCAGTTGGTGCAGGTAAAAGGCACTGTATTGTAGGTAAAGCATGCCACATGATGGTAAAGAATACCAACACCCAATCATATCTACAGAAGACACAATCCAAAAAATGAAATATAGTTTTGGGTACAGACAGTGATAAGTCTATGAAGTACCTTAATGATTTTGGAAATTATATTACATTGCTACTGTAATTTATGCTAAAAGATGGCTATACTTGACCAGCATATTAGCTGTTTAACAAATCGACTGCCAACCTCATAATACATAGGGGAAAATTATAGCATCACTATTTAGCTTTCTCAGTCTTTTGTCTGGTACATTAATTGTAAATTACAAATGACAGCAGGGATTTACTTAATTAAAATAGTGTTTTGATTTTTAATCTTTGAGTCTTTTATACAGCTCTACACAAACTAACCTATTAGAGAAATTGGTTTTAGTTTATGGTTTGTTTTGCCTATATATATATATAATAGAATCATAGGAATACTTTACGCACATCTTGCATACAGCATACCACTCTTTCAATCTTTTATTACATGAATAAACATATATTACCTAACATTGTACATATGAACAAAAAATGCGGCATTACCTTTGGGCAAGTAACTTCAGTTTGTTGAATAAGGATGATCGCAGAAGATATTAGAGCACCCTGTCGTACGTAATTAACTGGATCATTTAACATTGGCTCTAAGATACCAAGGGCTTCCTAAAAACAGAAAATGAAATAAAACCATTATTTTGTAAAAACAAATGAAGGTTCACTTTAAGAAAAAAAAAAAATCATATTTTACTATTGAAAATCCTTGCTATGCATACCAGTATTGTTTGCTTGTTAATCATATTTTTATTTTTACTATACAAGGATGGTTAGAACAGTGAAGCTTGATGATCTATAATAATCTCTTCATGAGGCTTGTGGAGTGGAGAGCTGATCATTCAGTGACCTTCGATGCTCTAACCTCTTTACAGAGCCGAACCTAAGAATTTTGCAATAGAAGGTGACTGCCTTTACCACAGAACCATAGCTGTGCTGCAATCTCATTGTATGTGTATTTGTTGAAAATTAATTCAGTACAACATTAAATTTTTCCCAAATTACTTTTCCATGATTTTAAAAGGTCATGGAAATCACTCATGCATTTCCATAACTTTCTGAACCTGCACAAATCCTGTAAACCCCTCCTCAGATACATGCATATCTTTTTTTCTCTCAGTTTTATGTCTGAATAACTGATTTGAACTCATCAGGTGTAGTAATTATTTTCTTACTTTGTTTCCTGAGCCTGCACATGCGATTCCAAGGGCCATGGCTGCGCCATACCGCACGTGTGAATTGTAACTCTCTGACAACAGGGACACAACACTTGGACACTGTTCAGGTTGCCTGAGGAAATTAAAGGGAAAACATTTTATAAATTGCTTAAAAGAGGACCATGGAAGACCATCTCTAAATATTTTTCCACTAAATATTTTTCATATGAATGAATGTTACATTGTGTCATTTACCCAATAAATGGGTACAAGGTACAGTAGTAATGGCAATGCCATCTCAACATTGGGTGCGCGTCTCTTCCTTTTCTTTGTGTTCGTCATTGTTAATCCAATAATTATTATATTAGATAGTACAGTAGTTTTTAGTGGTTTAAAAGCACCTTGAGATGATTTTTTTACTACATGGAAGCCACTATAGAAATTTAAAACAATTAATACTACCTTCCAGTAATATATTTTGATAGTGATCTAATATAAGTATACATTGGTTCAGGGCCAAAACTAAAGAAAATCTCAGGTGTGTTGATTTTGAACATATTATCATTAATTAAGCTGATCCAAAATTAGTCTAGTATCTCTGTGGGAACAATAAGATCTCATGCAGCTTTATAAAGCTGGCATTCTAATCCAATTCTAATCTACATTTTTTTTTTCTTAGGGTTGAAACACTGTTACAAGGTAAGTTCATAGCAGGAAAAGAACAAAACAAATGAGCTATCAAAAAGTCTGATGTACTGTGAGAATATTTCTACAAGGCTTTTTAAAAAATGGCAGTAAAAGTATTTCTTTGAGAACTGTGAGCTATACATCTAAGCTTAAATCTATAATTGGCTTATAGTAAATCTTTTTTTAATTGAATCACTCAATTTATTCTTTCACAAAAGGCAATTCGTATTTTAAGATTGTCCAGGACCCACCACAGCTACCCTCTCCTTATACCTTCAGTTGGTTTAATCCTGATGCACACTGAGTGGCCCTTAACAGCCTACTGTAGGTTATTTCAATTTATATAAACATTAACACCCTGACTGTCAAGCCTTTTTTCCTAGTTTCATCCCATACTCCAAGGCATAAAGGACGTTACCATAATGAATTTCATTCCTATCAACAGTAATGAAACACAAACGTATGGTGGTAATTTTTAGATCATTATTTCTGTGTTCTTAGCTGAACCTCCAACAAGTAAACGTACAATAAAATAGTGGTATGTATAGACAAGTGTGGACGTAAACTCATGTCCTTGTTGCCCCGAGCGAACCCTTTTGGATGTGAACTCGCATCCCTGTGAGAGAGCAGCTTAGCTCAGTCGGCTAATCTGGTGGTAGCCATTATGTGTGTGCTGAACCGTAGAGAGCTCTAGGTCCCCGGTTCAATTCCAATTGCTGCCTCTCCTTGTGTTTCAGCTGGAGGGCTGAAATATTACAATAGCGCAAAGTCTTTTGGATGAGACGTTTAAGCAGTTGGTTCCGTGTCCATTTACGGCCAATGCGCACGTTAGAGAATGCAGTACACTTTTCGGAAAAGAGTAGGGGATTGTCTCCCGTGTACTGCCTATCACCACCAGAAGGACCGCACTTGAAATAAGTCTCTTTCTAGACTTACGTGGGCTATCCTTGGTGTTTACACCAAATAAATCCAATCGAAAACACAATTATTTCAATAATACGAAAACATAAAACAACTCCCAAAGGACAAGTGATTATATAAATTCAAAAGAATGAACACATGCAAGAGAGCAGCATAGCTCAGTCGGCTAAACTGGTGGTAGCCAGTGTGTGTGTTGAACTGTGGAGGTCTCTATGTCCCTGGTTCAATTCCATCTACTGCTGCTCTCCTTGTTTTTCAGCTGGAGGCTGAAACACAATTTACAAAATTAGCGCATTGTCTTTTCGGATGGGAAGTTTAAGCTGTTGGTTCTGTGTGTAATATGATCCATGTGCACGTTAAAGAACGCAGTACACACTTCGATTCCGGTATAGTGCCCAATTCGCCACCAGAAGGACCCAAATGGAAACAAGTCTTTGGATTTAGTGGGTTCTTCTTGGTGTGATTCACACCAAAATACATCAAAAGAATAGACAAGAAGACAATGAGATTGCAAAGTGACAACGCTTCATGCGACGGGTTGTTATGAACGACAATCTGTGTAGACTACCTCATGACTGCAGACTAGTGTTGCATCAAGGATGCGTTCACACAGCATGTGAATGAATTTTGGCAACTATGTCTGCTAAACTTAAATTCTTTACTAAAAAAATTGTTAAAACATGTTGAGTGCTACAGGGAATGTCTTGTAGTTCTGTCCTACACCAAACTGAGTCCGAATAATGAGAAGAGCTCTTATCCATGAGGTCCGAGGGTTTTGATTACCAAGCTGTCAACTTCACTTTATTTATTTATTCATAACTTTCTTCAACACTTGCTTAGGTCTTTGGACAGGCAATACCTAATCACTGGAGCTTTGCTACCTGCACATCTAGGTATACACTCTTTTCAAGTTCATAAAATGCATTTCAGTAACGGGTCTTTAGATTTCTGTAGAAAATGAAAAATTTTTGTAGCACCACCTTTTGCCTTGAGTGCAAGATATAAGCACAGAGTTATATTTGTGAAGATTTTCAGCCACTTTTTCTTAATTATCACAACAATGTATCGCTAGTCTGACAAGTATGAGTTGTCTAAAAGTGATAATACTGTATACCCAAGATCCTGATGGAAAAGACATTTGTTCTGGCCTATGATAAATTTCTGTAGTATGTTTTTCTATTTCCGTACGTCCATAATTAGGCAAAATTTCCGTAGAAAATAGGCCTACCTATGGAAGTTCTGTAGTACTTTACAGTACTTGAGAAGAGCATTAACAACTCCCTGGTATTATGCAATGGATATTTGAAACAATAGAGTAAATAGTTTTGATAACTGAAAATTGAAAATTCAACGTGTCTTTCTTTCCAATTTTCTTTGCACACATTGGGGGTTGTAAAAAATTCCATAATAATTCTATACCCAGAGACAGAATACCAACAAAACAAAATACCAGGGAGCAATGACCGACCATGTGATGACCATGAACACATTTTGTGAAGATCTAGCAATGAAGGCAACCAGCGACTTGTTACGACGATACAATGCACAGCTATCACCCACACTGATCTTAGCTTTTATGTTAATAATAGAATACTGAAGATAAATGGTTTTTAAAATCCCTATCTTTTGTGAAAACACACTCCTACTGAAAATTAGAATACAAGAGTGCTCATTAGGTACCAGTAATAAAACGAAAGTAAGGTCACAGTTTTGTTTACTTAGGCATTTAGTTTGCACTTTGAAAAACATACACAGTAGGGAGGCCACAATACAAATTAGCATGTTAAAAAAAAACAGTTGACTCATTTCACTGTAGATGTTATATAGATGGTCAGGCTGTTTCATTTTTTTTACTACTGATTAAGATTTTATTTTATAATACAATTAGAAAATATCACCACAACACAAAGCCATTTGGTATAGGGCAATAGATAAATCCTGGTTGCCTTTTTAGAGCGAGGAATGCGTCTTTTGTTACAATGAGCATGTACAGTACCCGTATTTGTAATAAGAATATCATACGACAGTATACAACCTTGGTATTAGCCCCAACTTTACTCTTTCTAGTTTATTACTTTAGGAAATTCATTATAATTCAACAACAGAACTATTTGAACACATTTTAAGAGGGGCACCATGGAGAATACTCCAAGGCAAGTGATATTAGCTACAGTACTTTATGGCTACTTGAGAGCCTGTTGGTCTTGTCAAAATTTAGTGGTCATGTCATTGACAATGTTATAATCTTCATTCCCTCTAGGCCTAATGGTAACTGCAATTAAAATTCACATTAAACTTTTCCTCAATGCACTTTTTTTTAAACTAACAAACATAAAAACCTACAATAATTATGATTATCTTTTGAAAAGATGATGGCTAATACAAAACAAAGCATTTTCCAATGTGAAGGGGGGGAATGTGCACTCCCCGATAATGAAATGGCATTACTATGACCTATGACTACTGTGTACACTTAGGCACCTCAGCATCAGTATGCTGGACTATAATAGCTTCCACCTACTTATTAATTGACAAATAAGGGGAAACGTTTTTAGTCATTTTAAATCGCTTTAATTGTTCACTGCGCCTTTTATAATGTTTTTGAATTGGCGTGTTAAAAATTTATTCATATTGTTATTATTAATAAGGCAAGCATCTTAACCACCAGCTACATCTCTAATTCAATATACTGTACCACTACTCACTACAGTACCGTAGTACGAATGTAGGTAAAAATGGCCCAGGAAAAAATGGCCCAGGAAAAAATGGCCCAGGAAAAATGGCCCAGGAAAAAATGGCCCCGGTAAAAATGGCCCCAAATGACAAGTAGGTAAAAATGGCCCCAATGAAAAAATTCAGTAATAGAAATGATATTTTTTTTTTTAAATCTTCAAATATTTATATACTGTAATAAGCAAGAATTGAATCAATAACAAATACAGTTACACAACATACACATCTAGATGTGTATAAGAGACAGCCTATGGAAGTTCTGTAGTACTTTACAGAGATGTGTATAAGAGACAGTTCCATAACTTTCTGAACCTGCACAAATCCTGTAAACCCCTCCTCAGATACATGCATATCTTTTTTTCTCTCAGTTTTATGTCTGAATAACTGATTTGAACTCATCAGGTGTAGTAATTATTTTCTTACTTTGTTTCCTGAGCCTGCACATGCGATTCCAAGGGCCATGGCTGCGCCGTACCGCACGTGTGAATTGTAACTCTCTGAAAATAGTAAATATATCACGGGCGTGAAACTAACAATTAATTTTATTTGGCCAAATAGTGAAGTATATAAAGGTCTTTTGAACAAGTAACTTATTGCAAGGAGGTATAAAATTGCAACTTTAATGAAAACTAAACCATTAACCATGTACATTTTCCTGCTTGCAACTACAAACTGCTATCTCACTTCAAAGACATAAATGTAAATTCACCTAACTGATTTATCTATGTGTTTAGAAAGAGATAATTTTCAGGTATTCACCCAAGGCCTAAAGAATTGATATGATAGCTCTTAGCCTGAAGCTCAAAGAAATTAAAGGACAAACTACAGGTGTGCTATACAGGTAAAGCCCATCACTAATCAAGACAAACTAAAGTCAAGGAGAAAGCTTCATGCATCTCACACAAATCAAATCAACATAATTGTTAAATTTTGTTCAAATAATATACACACATAAATTGTGCACACTTTTCTGATCTCATTAGGTAGTTCCTTAGTCTTGAAATATTACTAATTTTTTATTCTGAATTTTAAAGTTTTTATATGTTGTTCTATAGTATATATAATCACTTTTTAATATTTACCTTTTTATATTAATTTATCCAAATGATGCATTTTCATTTGTAATAAAAAATTGAATTGAATTGAATTGAACATTAATAAAACAATTTACTCATTGTTTAAATCATGGTTTACAGAATCTTTTTGGAGACTACAGTTTATACCCAGCCCAATTTAAGTGACTAACACAAGAACTGAACCCATGAGGTTACTCTATAATAAATGATACTAAACCATGTTGTAACTACATTGTTGGATGATATGGATTGTTTTAAAAATTCAACAAAATACATTCCTCTATAAAAACAAAAAATGAAAAGAATTAATAAAATTTAACCCAAATTTCAAAAACAAAATGGAGAAAATAAAAAGAAGAAAGTTTTATATTAAAATTTAAATCCAAGAGTGTATTTCTAGTCTTCTATGTGCTGTATCTATTAAAAAAATCTACCACCTTACTTAAAATTCCTGGGAACACCAATGGTACTTAAATAAGCACTGCAGAATCAACAAGTTTCTTAGATTTAGAGTGCTGCTGTACTTTCATTTAGTTTTTTTTTCATTCTTTACTCTTTTTAATTTTCACCTCATGCAGCTCTGTATATTTCCGTATTTCTTGGTTATTTGCAAATTTCAGATAAGTTCCAAAACGAATATTATTAAACCATGATTACATAATTAAAGTGTCCCTATACAGACAAAAGAAACTGTTGGGTTTGATTAAATGCAAAACTGGGTCGGCCTTTTTTATCCTTTCATAACAAAAGTTAATCAGCCTTCGTATCTATTCAATTTGACTTAATCTACTCATCTACCTTTAGTTTGCCAACTCTTTAATTAAATCTTTTTTTTGTGATTTTAGTTCGTCTAAATTTTCACACAGGATGTTTTGAAATATTTCCATGAGAATTTGTCACGTCAGGGATCCGACCGGCGGTCGGCGGCAACATGAATGTCCCGGAGGCATTTTGGGGGAAAAAAATTGAAAAATAATCTGTATATAGTTATAAACAACATTTGGTGCTGGAAGCATTTTATTGAAACAACTTCATGGTTGGAGGCACTAATACTTTTTTTCCAGGCCTGCATACTTTACTGTTTCTTCAAGAAGAGGTCCATGCTTACTGTACTATTTCTTGTACATTTGTTAATGTTATATAATGTATTCTGGTGTCTATTTGTTTCATCATTTTCAAAAGAATAAAAAGCATACCCAATGCGGAGAAGGAGTTAACAGTGTATGTTCTCTTTCATGAAAATGAAAAAAAAAATATGGTCTTGAAATGACAACAATCATCATTTTATTAATTTCTGAAAATAACAAAATATGACAACAATCATTTTAATATTTTCAGCAAACGGTAACCTAACCCTGTGATCTTCAGAATGTAGATAAACACGTTTTTAAGTGCTTAAAATTCAATTACTGACACAACAAAATTCCAGATTAGTGGGAATTTAAGACAAAACTTTTTTTTAATGAAATATAGATGGGGAAAACAACCACTAAATATGAAGGCATAAATTCCTTCAGTTCTTGTGTGTGAAGATGTATTTTGAATTGGGCTGGATTTGCCAGATACAGCTAATGGCACCTCTATACAACCATCATTGGTTCATTAATACTAAAGTGCATGCATGTGAATTGAAATTTGCCAGCAAGGTTAAATGGTTGTACAGCTAATCTTGTACAAAAGATATTGAGATGATTATCTGGAAATTTAGGATAATTACTAGTGATTCAAAGTTGATCAGTTAATTGCTCACCAAATAACTACAACATCAAGACACGTACACAGTCAAAAAAAAAATTTGTAAATTTGACTTGGTACATGTTTCAAAACACAGCTAGTTTTGAAAATAGATTTTTTGTTTTTTTCTCAATTAACCTTTTTTACTATTTTAAACAATGGCAACATATCCTAGAATAATGTTTTAATAACACAGCAACAATAATATGAACAATAATGAGAATACAGCAACATAAACCAATTGCCAACGTAAACAGCTATAACTTACCAGTGCCATTTTCAATAACTATTCTAATAGAAAATAAAAATAATTTCATAATTACTGATAATACTAAAAACTTATAACACTTTTATTGGTACTATGTCTAGCTTTAAGATGTACTGCCTGCCAACAAAATTTAGGGAAAACATAAAAAATTCAATTAATATCTTGAATAGGATAAAAGGGATCGAATTAATTAATTAACATCCAACCAGAAAAAGATTGAAAAATGTTTTTTTCGGATTTAAAGACATTTTAACTACAAAAATCCTTAAAGTCATTAATGACTGGTCAATACTCTAAAGGATTTATGCAAATAAAACAGTAAGGATTTATGCAAATAAAACAGTAATGGTATTCACTACAGTATTAACTGACAAGGATTTTTTTTTCTCATTAACATTTTTAATTGTAAATTATACCAGTTTAATTAAGGGTAATTAAGAAAGGGAATTATTTCTTTTTTAGCTCATGAAAGACAGCACCATTTTTAATGATAAAGACAAAAACTATAGCAATACTGTTTCTATGTGGTTTGATGCCATCAAAATGGAATCACACTTCTACATACAATTGGCTTAAGAAAAAAGAACTAGTACCCAAGGTAGCATCTTCACTGCTACTATACCATACCCCTTAGGATCATGTCATAAAACATCTTATGCAATCAGAAATAACTATTTAAACAGTACAGTAAAACTGACCAATAGCCAATCATAGCCTAGCTTTTTTGATGAAGGTAAATTAGCCTTGGTTTAGATATTCCAGCACTATTGCAAACAAGGGTAGAAGCTGAAAGGTAGTACTTCACTGTGCCAGGAAAGTGCAAAAACTGTAGAAGACATTATATTCTCCACATTGTCAATTTTGGTCGGATGCATACACTGTACAGTCTGCAAACCATTTTTCTGGTATAGGATATTTTAGGATAATTACTCAAGGCAAAATTGATTGAAAGTACTTCATCATTTTCAAATTAAAAAATACTTTGAAGCAGGTAAGGAATTTTCATTTGTTGCTGTATACAATTTGGCAGAAACTTGAAATATTAAATTTATGAATTAATTGATTTTAATGCAATTTGTTAGAAATTTAGGCCTACAGAATTGTTTGTCAAGAGTGAGCTTGTTTTTTCTACGCTTTTGTGTCATTGTTTGGTTGGTTTAATTTTTATAATGTATTGCTGTGATATGAATTTTTGTAAATTTCTGTGAATTTTTTTTTGATGTTTTTTTGTTTTTGGTGGTTTGTCTGTATAATTCTCCTGATGAAGATTCTTCTGATGACAAGCAATTTAATCGAAACTTTGAGATATTCTCAACAAAAACTGAACTATCTACCGTACTTGGTGTACCGAGAGCATTTAATCTAATACTTGAATTCTTAATTTTTTCTTTTGTTTTAAAGTAGGCTAAATTATAAGCTGTCGATTTAAAATTAGAATAACATTATACTGGTACTGGTACAAATAGATGTCTTTTCAAAGACATTTAGCAGACATTGATTTAAGGTTGTCATTAGAAGGATACTGTTTTTAAAACTAAATAAATTGAATTAAATTGAAGCGAACCAACAGCAACATTGTCATTATCATAAAGGAGAACAATATAATGCATTAAATTAATTTCTTGGACATTATTAAAAAATTTCTTGGACATTATTAAAATATTTGTGACAGGGTACTACAAGTATTATTTTAGTGTGTTGTAAATGTTATAATACCCATACAACCCAATATCTTTGTTTCACTGTATACCTGCATACTGGCACTGGTATTGTATTGGTGCTGGTCATAAGTTGACATATTTAATTAACTGCTTTATTCAATATCTCCAATTAGATGGATACAATTAACAGTTCTGTATCAGTTCGACTAATTTTAATTTTAATCACCTACTTAATTAATGTAGGCAACTATAGAGCCTACAGTATGCAAAAATTAGTTCAGGAGGTGAACCCACTGCTGGACGATGATTATTTTTAATACAGTAAATATAAAATAAATTTTTAAATTTTTATCCTGCCTATCAGAATTACGTAAATAAACTGCATTTATCTGTCCAATTAGATTTCTACATCATATATTTTGCATGACATGTCAGAGAACAAGGGCCAAATGAAAATAATTTTTTTTTACTTTACTTTGTTTTATTATTATTATTATTATTATTATTATTATTATTATTATTATTATTATTATTATTATTATTATTTTTATTATTATTTTATTTTATTATTATTACTATTTTTTTTAAATTTATTATTATGTACTTTCTTTTTCGTCAATAAAATTGTAATTTTAATTTTCTCCTACAATATTTTGCTAGATAAGTAAATCAAAATGTTACCTCTATCTTCTCTCACACTTTTCTGTAAACCTTTCAAAATATAAGTTTGTTAAAAAGGGTTAAAAATATTTCACCTTGCGTTTATTATTTGATTGTCAGCATCGCAGCTGAGGTAGTCTGTATTCATTTTCATAAATTAATCTAATTATTAGCTTTGTATCCTTTACTAGCCATTCCGACCCTATATGTTTAGTCGTAGTGGTATAAGTAAACAAACTTACCATTACTCACCCGGTGCACTGTATGATATTTCGGCTCCATTCCCCGGAGCCCTGTTCATCTCTGGCCTTGCATTATCATAATGGAGCCGAAATATCCTATAGAGTGCAGCGGTTGAGTAATAATAAGTTTGTTTATTTCATTACCACTACGACTAATAGTAACATATAGGGTCAGAACGGCTAAGAAACAATGCAAAGCTATAATGTTAACAACCAAGCTCAACTTAATTTAATTAATTAGTACCACCATTCAAATTAATACGTAGCTGTTTAATTCTATTTACCATTAGATGTATTATTACAAGTTACCAATATAATTATTGTATAGGTCTTAAACAGCTCCTTAAAAAAACCTACATGTTAATTCAATCTTAGGTTTATTCATAATCTTATTCATTTAAAAAGGTAGTGGGATCAACTTTCTTTTATATTATTTTTTTTTTTTTTTGTAGTTGTGTGATATTGAGATTGACAACAGGAATTAGAAAAAAAAAAAGAATACTTTATGACATATACAAACATTATTTTATTTTTTATTAACACAAATTAATACAAATGGTCATCAAATGATTGAAAAATTTCTTTTCAGTGAGTACAACTTGGATCAAATTTAGATGTCATTACAGTATTTCAGATAACACAATACTTCCAGTTCTCAAGGTCGATTTATCACTCGAAGAGAGCAGAGAATGAGCTACAAATGCACTCGTCAGTTCTATGCAATTTCTTCACAACACTTCACTAAAATCAACCACAGCTGATGGCAATCAACCAGTGTATTTGCAACTAATTTTAGCGATCAAGACACAAAAACAATCCTTGCTCTAAAAAACATAATGACTTCACGAAGTAGTAGAACTGTAGTATATTTCAAAAGGGATATTTTTCCCTTGGACTACAGTATCATAAAAACAGTTAAATTGTGAGGAAATTATACGCAAAGTGCGTGGGTCCTTTATTACTTGACTCTGCTGAGGCCATGTTCAGCACTCAACATTACCATTACGGACAACTTGTTTATTGTTCTTTCCAAACAATGAGAGGGAGCAGTTCTTCAGTAATTGGTCCATTCTTAATTATTTAAACAAGTAACGTTGGATGATTTTGTCGGATTTAACAATAATATGCACGCCATCAAATTGGCAGCAAACTCTTTGAAGATAGTTTATAAAACAGAACCTGCCATCATAACAGATAGTTTGTTGACCTGATACCATAAATAAGACAGCATTAAAATGAGTGTGGAGAGGCAATCAGTAAAAATTCAACAAGAACAGTTTCTAGCAACTGTAAATAGGCATGCCCTATTAAAAGAAAACAAGACACAGCAAATACTGAAAACAGAAAAATGTCTTTGTTGTTAAAAGTTTGAATTGGAAGACTACATGTATGTGTGTAATATTAGCATCCTTTGAATGCCTTCTGAACTTGCAATGGAAATCTTTATAGGAAACGTGGACAAAGGCCGATATTGGAATGCAAGTGAGAATGAAACCAGAGAACAGAGTGAGGTGGTATACAACTGGCCTATGTTGTCTTTGTGCACAATTATATTCCTTTCTGTACTTGGGAACATGTTGGTTTGTCTGTCGATTATGAAACACAAGAAGCTACAGAATATTACAAATTATTTCCTTTTCTCACTTGCCATCGCCGACTTGATGGTTGCCGTGCTAGTTATGCCTCTTGGAGTTGTTAATAATTTCATGGGTAAGGTATTTTTTTTTTCATTATTTTCAAAAATATTTAATAAAGGGCATAAAAAAGATATTACACAACAACAACAGAAGGAGAAGGTCTAAATGCTTCTACCCGTTAGGCAAGATTTTTTTAATACCTTGTTTCACAAACTTAAAAAAATAAATACAATTTTGTTTTCTTATTTAGCAATTAATTTTGGCAAAAACATCCAGACGGAGGGAAAAATAAAATTTAAATTTTATTGGCGATTGTAAACAGTGTACTAATGGGATGGTTATTAAATGCTTTAAGTTTATACAATTAGTAAGAAATATACATATCCTATTTTTGGAGATTTCAAGGCAGCGGCAAGTGTAATATATATATAAATAAAGAAAAGCTTTTACGGTTTTCTGAAATTTCCATTTTTTACGCTAATTAGTTAAAAGTAAAATTGTATTTTTATTCAAAATCACCCTTATTGGCAGGCGGCAGGTTTGCTATTGAACAAGGTATAAAAAAAGTTTGACCTTAATAGCAAGGAAAAAACACAAATTTGATATTTGATGTGATTAATGAAATACAGATTTTTGAATACTTAAAAACTGGGGCAAAATGTGGTTACACCCATTTTACCCCAGTTTGTAAGCATTACTTCAGTAATCCAGAGCACCTATTTCAACCCATCCAAGTTGAGCTCTCTAAAACCACCACAAGAGCTCTCACCTTGAGTGACCTCACCAGGGCTCCTAGGCACACGTTGGACCTTGCCTCTTTTTCTGTAGAAACCTCCTAACGGATACTAGTATGAACCTAAAGATTTTATCCCCATGCCAAGGCGAACACATGTACTCATTGCATTTGATGATATGGATTTACAGTAGGCTATTCTGGGTATTGTCTGACATGAATTAAAAAAAAGTAGCCCAAAATTAGGATGACGTGTAGGGGACAAAAAACATTCTATTTATATTTGGCCTATGAACAATTTATCTCTACATGTGAAAAAGGTCAAGAATTAACAACACTGAATAATCAACTGATATGATGCATTAATGTATTGAAGGCTTTGGTTATTAATTATAAATTTATGCAATTATTCATAGACAATATTAACAAAAAAAGCGACCTTCATATTATAATAGCATACTATTGTTATGATGTCATAACCTGAAATGATTAATAGGATACATTTTTAATACAATACTATAGTTAATGCAGCAGTTATCCTTAAAGGCCTTTCTTGTGAGGTCAGGGTTCAAATCCCATTATTTACTTCCTAGTGTCCTTTGACATCATACAGATTTAAATTAATATGAAATTAGTTTAATAATGCTCACTAATTGCATTTTCTTAATACTCAAATTTTATTTGATAAAAAAATGTGGCATGCTATATATGGTAATGATGACATCACATCATGGCCATCAGCTATAGGTACATTATGACATATGGACATACAACAGTTTTCTTGTCAAATAAAATGTTATAGTCTGGTCAGAGCTTTATGGTTCTCATTTTCTGTGCCCACAGGTTACTGGTCAATGGGTCTTGTGCTCTGTAACATTTGGGTCTCGCTTGATGTTCTCTGTTGCACGTCCTCTATACTTCACATGTGTTGCCTGTTTGTTGATCGGTATCTAGCAATTCAAAACCCACTGAAGTACTCAGTGAAGCGTAAAACACTGCGCAAGACACTAACAAAAATAACAATACTCTGGATTATGAGCACAATGATATCATTGCCGCTATTTATTGTTGGACTTGTCGATCCAACTAAAGTTCTCCATGATGGCGTTTGCGCACCGATGAAGAAAGCATTTGTGATTTACGGATCAGTGCTTGCCTTCTTTATTCCATTACTTATTGTTGTTATCACATACTCCCTAACTACGCTGATACTTCGCAAAAAAGTGCTATCAGCACAACCCTCTAAGAACAATAACACTAATGCAATTTTTAGGGTTCTTACCGATGTGGAGACGAAGTCAAAAACCATTGTCGGAAATACAGTACACATGAAGAAAATCATGCATGGAGGTAATAAGAACGTCACATTGTCACGGAATAACAGCATGGACTACGCAATTCAAACATCATCGTTACAGATAAATGACACCACGGAAATGAAATCTTTGATTACTTGTTCAAAGTACGATAGCAGAAGAAGATCGAAAGGATCTCCTTACAATATGTACGCCATGCTACGGAAGAACTCAAAACGTTATAATGAGAAGAGGGCCGAGAAGGTCCTAGGAATAATATTTGTTTCATTTGTGGTTGGCTGGTCACCATTTTTCATCACAAATGTCATTAATGCAACATGTAATTTATGCATATCCAATAATATGTTGTTTATTTTGTTTACATGGCTTGGCTGGTCATCAAGTATGGTCAATCCAATTATATATACTATTTTTAGTAAAGACTTTCAGAATGCATTTCGTAATCTACTTTGTTGGAAGGTTGGATCTGGCAAAGAAATACAATTACCAGACAGAGAACTGGAAACCTATAATAAAAGTTCAGTTGTTAAAAAGAAAAGCAATAGTAGTCAAGAGAGCCAAGTTTAGTATGTTTACACCATATACACTATTACATGTTTGTTACCCCAGGTGCCTGCACAAATATGGATAAAATAAAATATGTATTGTAGCTTTTGGGTGTCTTACCATTCAGGACATTTTCTAACTTCCTATTTATGTCAATAAAATATATGATAAAACAACAATTTTACACTAACACGAACCTACAAACTACTGAACAAGGAGTTGTCACACTACAAAAGCAACACACGCGAGAACTCATTATTCAAAGTTTGTTAGTACAGTACATTAAAAAGTAACACAGAAATATTCAGTATAGGAAACTCAAGTATAGCATTTCAGTGAGTGCCACTGATGTATAAGACATATATGTTCACTAAATAACAGAATATTGTATTAAAGTGTCCATGTTAACCCCCAAATGTTAACCTCAAAATAAGTCAATAAGTTTTAAAGAGTATGCAACAAATTGTCTACATCTATCACAACTTTTAGCATTGTGTACTCTATGATCCATTTTTTATTGCATTCTTGATCTTAAAGTTAAACAAAATTATTGACTCGAAATTGTTCTTCATTTTAAAAAGTTTGTCAGCAGAAATATTCAATTCTGTAACTTAGAATACAATATTGTATTTATGGCATTACTTATTGGTCTACCGGGCTTCAAATAGCCTGATTACCTGAACATTATGATAGTGACAGCCTCATGAAAGGCCACTGATAATGCGCCTTGTATGCATTTGCATTTGAGCAGAAGCTCAAAAGGGAAAAGCAATTGATAAAATAAATATATATTAAAACAGTAATTAGAGATCTTGGGGCAGAAGCTCAAAAGGGAAAAGCAATTGATAAAATAAATATATATTAAAAATATTATAAGCATCATTATTTGCTTAACAATTTAAACCAACATACAAAATTATTTAAAATTTAATATTGGAAATACAATGTGTTAACATTGCTGAAATCTTTGTATGGTTTTATTTTCTCCTTTCGTTTACCTATCATTATTGTTGTCTGTATCTTTTTATCATATTTTCTATTTTGTTTTTTATGGATGGATGAGATAAGGAGGTAAGTCTATGAATTTAACTTTTATTGCAATATATAATGATATTTTTGTAAGTATTGGTATATTAAAATATATATGAAACCTAAATGGAAAACCCTTCCCTTGTCAGATAAAAAAAAGTTCAATTTGCTGTGTTTGATAAAAAGGTCACATACTTTTGCCATTTTGAGAAAATAGCCCGTTTAGATGTTGAATTGCCTTTGGTGATATCATTATGTATGAATACAAGTACTTCAATGCATCCATGCAATATCAATATACTGTAATAACTTTTTAATGTGCAAACCTAGAAAACACTTATCAAACTGACTTGTCATTGATGGCCTTGTATTCTAAATTTGACATTGCTGTTTTTATCTTCAAATGATTAACATTGAGAGAGCAGCTTAGCTCAGTCGGCTAATCTGGTGTTAGCCACTGGGTGTGCGCTGAACCGTGGAGATCTCTAGGTCCCTGGTTCAATTCCCATCGCTGCTTCTCCTTGTTTCAGCTAGAGGGCTGAAATACAAGTTACAATAGCGCACCGTCTTTCGAATGAGACGTTTAAGTCATTGGTCCCGTGTGCATTTATGGCCCATGTGCACGTTAAAGAACACAGTACACTCTTCGGAAAAGAGTAAGGGATTGTCTCCCGGTGTACTGTCCAATCACCACCAGAAGGACCCCACTGGATATAAGTCTTCTTCTAGACTTTCGTGGGCTATCCTTGGTGTTTACACCGAATAAATCCAATCCAATCCAACAAATAACCTTATGAAAGGTAGTATCTAGAGTGATATGACTTTGGTGCACTAACGTTAAGTCTGTCTTCCTTTGTTTTCGCACAGGTACACGCATATGAAGTACTTTGGACGTGTTCCTTACAACCTTGTTGCAATTTTGTGATACACATTTTTTTTTAAATATTTTAAATCAAAATTGTATACTAAAATCTTAATAAAATGAGACCAATATCTCAATTTTATCAATTATGACTATGATTGTATTATAATGGCATTTAAGTTTTCCCTACACACTTTCATAATATTTTACTTAGTATTGTCAAGGCAATCCACAGCCTCTATGCTCAGAAAAAAGGAAAATGAATTTTTCTGATAAAATTTGATAAGAAAATCAAACAGATGATGTATGTGCTAATGTAATGTAACGTAGTTTGAGTGTGAACTAGCTCGTACAGTAACTTTCTTCTCCCTTAAGGGTCTCTTCATGTCTGAGCTACCCAATAAACCGGTACCAGCTACTCTCATCTGTCAGCAACAGAGGCTTCATGGACAAGTACCCCGGGGTAACTCCCTACTTGTCTCAAAAGATGTACTGGGTTCTTTTAAGTGCACACAAGCAAAATTGTGTACACTGGGCCTATGGTTATAGTCCTTATCCGAGAAGACGTGTTCCACCACCAGAACCATAGACAAGCGTGCCATTCGAAACATCGCTAATAGTATGAATGTAGGTTGCAACACCCCAGCACTAACCGCTAATGGTTTGTCTGTTTGAGAAAACAGCTGAGCTCCTAAAGATGGCATAATTAATTCCAGCCAAGCTTTTAGCATGTTTGTTTGTTATTTAATATTTTATGTACAATTTTAGTGTTTGAAATAAATGTATATAAAACTATTCATTGAGTGTAGTGTAACAATTTGTTCAAGAACATTAATATTATAAAATGCAATGTAACACAATTGTGATTAGATCAGCCTTCAAATGCCAAGAAATTAGCTTCCTTTCTTAGCTTTACTATGAAGAGGAATACTTGTACTGTATAATGATGCTGAATAAACAAGGAAACAAAGGCAATGATCTTGAGTAGTTTTCAATTTGTGTTTTCGTCACTGAATTCTGGAGTGTTAAGGAAACTTACTGTCATATTGCGAGAACTTGGGCGAGACATTTTTTTATACCTTGTTTAGAATAATTATTTTTTTAAAGATCATCAGATCAAATAAAATTTTGGTTTTTCATTTATAATAGCAAATAGTTTTGCAATAAAAAGAATTATTATTATGATTACTATTGGATGTTGCTAAATAATCAATAATACTCTGGGAGTATCACATTGATTAGGCCAAAGTAACAAACCTTCCAGTCAGTAGCGGCATTGTCCCCTACCCCCTTACATCATTCCACGCCACAACAAAGTCACTAAATTTGCCTGTGATTGCCAATCCCTAACATTGTGGTTTAAAAAGTAAAGTTTTGGGCAATCCTCCACATGAACCCCACCAGGGATTTTAAGCTTGGAACCAGACCAAGGCTCTAGACTGCCCAATAGTTCTGACACCTTGTTGGACTTATTGGATCCATGTCAGAAAATTTCTGGAACTACTACCAGTTTAAGTTTAAACTATCTTTACCCATGTTTGGGATGAAAGTCAAGGAAGTTTCAAATGTGATGATGAACCAAAGGCATGGACCATCGTCATTCCTGCAAATGTGTTGAGATCATGCAGCCCTCTGGAGTATTTAAAAATTAAAATAAAATTCTCAAAAATTTCTAAAATCAGAATAAAATTCTTACCTTAGGAGTAAGAAACCAAGTGCAGTGACAGCAGCCCGCCTGACATCATCGTCGACATCACTCACAGCAACATGCAGTAAACGACGAATGGCCTTATTGTTTCCTGTCCCACAGTATGCCAGCGCTATGGTGTACATACCAGAACGTCGAAGGATTGGGTCCTTGTCCCTGGCAAGACTTTCAATAAGAGTGTCTGCTTCTTCTAACCTACCATACATTGTCTATAATAACAGTGATGATATAAGCAATAATACTAATATTAAGAATAGTATTAATAATAACACTAACGACAATAATATTAATAAAATTAATAAAATTGGAATACTAAGGGCAACAATTACAAAATAATAAATAATAATAATAATGATAAACATTAATAACAAATAGCTTAGAATATGGCTAGAATCTGATTGACAGATGCAAACTAAGACCATAACAATTTTGTATAACTTACCAATGCTATGCCAAGGCACAATCCTCGTAGAATCTTCTCATGTTGAGTCTCCTGGGCATACTGTGAAGAATAAAATTTTGGGTTTAAAGGAAGCAGCAAGCAGTAGTTGAATAAAACTGGAGGTAATGATTGCATTTTGTTTGTGCAAGCCACAGCGTTAATTCATGTTAGCAATTTCAAAGGTATTTTTTTCATTCAACACACTGACACCTACCTGTGTAGTGATAATTGATAGTATTACAGAACTCAAACCACCATCAGGAAGTTTGATTCAACAAAATTTACTTACGCTGACCATATCTTCAATAGCTTTAGCAGACTTTGAGCCCAACATTACTAGGCCCATAGCTAGCCCTGCTGCTTCTCCAGTGATTGCATCATCCTGGTACAGGTTGAACTTGAGTTGTTCGTAGATGTCCAGGCGAGCTGTGCCCATAGCAGCCAGGCCAAGGCCTAAACAACCACCATGACGTACCATCTGAGAATGATTGGAAATGATAGCTGTTAATATGGAGGCTTATTGAAGGATATATTAACATTTTCCCACCCCCTGGTATCCTGTTTTGATATGAATAGGGAAGTCTGATCAGATCCAGTAAATTTGTCAGTAGACATTTCCCCACCCCCTGGTATCCTGTTTTGATATGAATAGGGAAGTCTGATCAGATCCGGTAAATTTGTCAGTAGACATTTCCCCACCCCCTGGTATCCTGTTTTGATATGAATAAGGAAGTCTGATCAGATCCAGTAAATTTGTCAGTAGACATTTCCCCACCCCCTGGTATCCTGTTTTGATATGAATTGGGAAGTCTGATCAGATCCAGTAAATTTGTCAGTTGAGTGTGAAAGATAAATACTTGATAATGTATACACTGAAAAGGAAATGCCTATTGTTAGAAAGATGCGCCCTCTGGAGCACAGGCGGGCAAAGTGCGGCCCGACAGTGATTTTTTTGCACCAAACATCTTTGGCTATAAAACAGTTTTTTTTTTACGGCCCGACACCAATCCCCTGTAAAAAGTAATATTACAACTGAGAATCAACTGAGAAAAAAATCAACAAATAGCTTACATCAGTGCTAGCATCCTTCAGCTGGTTGAGAAGGTATTCAGTAATAGCAGCGCCATGATTTGCATGAATGAGGCCTAGTGCATATAGGCCGCCTCCTTCTTGGTAAGCACTGCCGGGACCCGAGTCCTTTGGTAGGTAAGTAGACATAAGATTGAGGGCCTCCTTCTCATGCCCTTTGTGAATAACTCCTAAACTAGCTGTTGCGGTGAACTTTGCCCAATTTGTTGCCCTTGCAAGCCATTCTAGGTTGTCTCTGGATAAAATAAATCCCACACTCATTATTTTTAATTATATATTTTTTATTTTACCTAGTGACAATGTTAAGCTAGAATCAAGCAATTATGTCAAGGTGATGGCCTTGACTTTTTCATCTTTTTGTCTTAGTTTTCTGATATGTAAAATCAAACAGTAATGAGTATATATAGTAAAATTTTAACGTAAATTGTGTAAAGGGATTAGGTAGTCCATCATACCTTAAAAAAGCATCACTAGTTGTTCCACTGTGCATGAATGCATTTGAAATAACAGTTGCATTATGACAAACTGAATTTCTTACTGCTTCCTGAAAAAAAAAAAAAAAATTAAATTAAACCACTAAATTCTGACCACGGTACTGGATGGGGCACATAGCTGTCTTACCCGCAACAGGAACCAGAGTAATACACAGTAGAGATTGTCATGTTGGCAGGCAAATTATGTAATGGAGCACTTTTTAACATTAAACATTAACAATTTTTTTTTTAATCTGTATGTAAGACCATTGAACAACCTTTCGGTTCCTCTACCCATTGAGACCATAGATATTTTAAATTATCTTTAATTCTTGTTTCCTTTTCAATTGAAAACATATCTTTCCCCGAAAACTATTTCATAATCATTAATAGGAATATTTTTCCTTACTGTGTATAATAAACAAATTTAAGAAAGCAATTTTATTTACCTTTGTATTTTTTAGGATAAGGAGATCTGTATGATTACTCCTTATTAGGAATTGTAACTTTAAACCAATGCTTGTTTCTCCAGATAAAATGGCTGCTAATTTCTCCAGTTTGGCTTGATGTGATTTTTCTTCTTCAGTCTAAAAAATGAAATAAAACTCATCATTAGTTTCTCAACCCCATCAGGGGTTATGGAATTAAATGAACTTTAAATAACATCATACAATTCATTCAATGTGAATCTATAAAGTATTCAAGACAATAATGTGAATGGGTTTGCTTCTTTCCTTACAATAATGGTCACCGCATGATTGGGTTTGCTTCTGGTCACCTTTTTCCTCATTGTATTAACAGATTTCAAAAGAGAATCATCATCGACACTTTTATAAAATATTTATGGGCTATGGCAGTTTAAGTGGAGTACTTGAGTTTCACTGATCAGTTCAAATTAGTATTACTAATTTATTATAACTATCTATAAATAAAGTAATATAATATAAGTACAACCAACAAAATTCCCAAGACCTTTTTCTTGTGGGGACATTCTGGTGGTGAATATGGCAGAATACCAGAAGACACTCCCCTACTCTTTTCCGGAGAGTGTACTGCGTTTTCAACACATGTATGAACCATATTGCTTACAGGACCAATGGCTTAATGCCTTCAGCATCAGAAACACCATGTGATATTAAAAATTGCATTTCAACCCCCCAAGAGGGCAGCAGATGAAACTGAACCACGATCCAAGGTTAGTTTAAAAAGAGCTCTACAGTTCAGTCCTACGCTATTTTTTATAAAAATCAACAAAAAACTTACGTGTCCCTCTTTGACTAGCTTTCCAAGAATATCAGCCACTGATTGGGGGTCGTCAAGGAATATCAGACACTGACAAACATTAATGTAGTCTGGAACTTGGAGACTAGTGTACAGCTGGACTAGCACACGCAAGACCTGACAAAAGAGCAAACATTTATTTGTAATTAGGAACAATCGATGTGTATTTCAATGCCATGTACTACTTTTTGAATTATGTGGATGGCAGTTCTAGATGATCTTAAATTTAACATAAGACTGAGTTGATAAACACTATGAAATGTTAGCTAAATTTTCACTATTTTTGTGTCCTGCAATATATTAATAGATTGTAGAGGAAATAACTTAATTGTCTGCTAGCTACACTAAAACGAGTGAATTACTTGACCAGTCTTATTAAACTTACTATACTTAGATATAGTGTTTTTGCTTTATAAACATATCTACACTAGATGTTTGCTAACCCAGGTATAATTTTAAGCATGGCGCATCATTAACTAGATGCTAAACCAAGTGTACACTTAAGCTGGGCATGCACTGCACTTGACGGTCGTCGGCCGATGCGATTCCATAAAGAACACAACGCAATGACGTGCACACAACGGATCGTTTTTAATGATGATCCATTCAGACGACCGTCAACAATCATCAGACGGAATCGCATAGTCTAGTGCTCAAAGGGAGCATAGAGTGTTCGGCAGTGAGTGTCCTGCTTAACCTAGGCATATCTTATGTTGAATTTCCTCACAGCAACTGACAGAATTTGGTGTGTAAACGAACTTTCACAGCTGTAGCAGAATTCATGCTCAAACATTTTGCTGTCAGGCTGTTGCCTAGAATTAATTTATTAGCACTTAATTTCTTGATTTGCTGCTGTGGGAAAAACTTAATTACTGTGGGAAAACAAAGGACCATAGC
The DNA here is from genome assembly GCF_011630105.1 of Anneissia japonica. Lineage (NCBI taxonomy): Eukaryota > Metazoa > Echinodermata > Crinoidea > Comatulida > Comatulidae > Anneissia > Anneissia japonica. The sequence goes on from NW_022757468.1 coordinate 213,890, forward strand.
AACGCTGCTGATGGAACATTTGGAAGAAAGTCAACCCTGGTACTACAATAAGGTGTGAACTTACGGTATTCCTAAACTGTCTGTGTTGTATAAGAGACAGGCACACTTTCAGACTGTACTGCATCATCTCAGCTTGAGAGTCCTAAAAAGTAGGAAAAAAAAAAAAAAATATTTGGTAAATGAATAAACATAGGTGTAATGTTGTATTAATAAACAAAATATAGACGATTTGAAGGTTAATTAATCATAACATATGGTGGCCTAGTTGCCATTCATAATTTAGGGTAAAAAAGGAAATTGGCATATGTTTTTAAACTGATTAAGTTACTAACATAACATTAAATACACCTTGTCACTTTTACGAGCTGACATATTAGTCAATACATTCGGTTATCATAGATTAATGTAAACAAATAAAGAGCTCTTTGAATTTTAACTGTACAAAATGCACATAAAGATTAAAATGTAGGCTTAAAATTATAGTATTTACTTATTATGAATATGAGGAAGTCGTATTATATACAATTAACACAAGACTAATATTAGACCATATAAACAAAATGACTTTAGTTGGGGAGGGGCGGCTTTTTTATAAGTTAATCTGCAGTATCAATAATCTACAAATATGTGTTAGATTGGATGCTACTTTAGCAGTGACATGCCTAAAAGGACAGCTGGGATTGCATAGGCTACAAACTCACACATTTCCACTGAGCATGATCCTATTTGGAACATCATGAACCAAGTAAATCAAAACTAAGACACTGTTCCAAAAATTAAATATGATTGGATTGGATTTATTCAGGTAAACACAAAGGATAGCCCACAAATGTCTAGAAGAAGACTTATTTCCAGTGGGGTCCTTCTGGTTGTGATTGGGCAGTACACCAGGAGACAATCCCCTACTCTTTTCCGAAGAGTGTACTGCGTTCTTTAACATGCACATGGGCCATAATGCACACGGGACCAACAGCTTAAACGTCTCATCCGAAAGAGTTTGCGCTATTATTACTTGTATTTCAGCCCTCCATCTGAAATACAAGGACAGGCAGCGATGTGAATTGAAACGGGAACCTAGAAATCTCCACGGTTGAGCGCACACACAATGGTTACCACCAGATTAGCCACTGAGCTAAACTGCTCTCTCTCAACAATAAAATATTTTAAATTTCATTCAAAAAGTTTTAAAATTAAAAATTTTATTATTTGGTCTTATCATAAGAATTATGCTAAATGTTACATATGATGTGTGCTAGAAAAAAATGTAGCAAGCGTCCCCTGTTCCACTGTGCACGTCTGAAGGCACCTCTGTGTAATATCAATGTAAGAAAAATTTAGTATGGATCTGTATATATTTATTATACATCCTCAATGGGTGGACCTGACCTTTCACAGTCGTGGCATCTTCAATATGTGCGTCTCAATTGTATCAAGTCTTATGCAGTGCTCCGACTGCTTAAAATTCACCAATGGGAAGATAACTGTGATTCTAGTGGGACTATTTTGTGATGCCTGTGTAACATTAGACCAAGTTTTCATCTTACAGATTGCAAAATCGCTTTTTCAAAGACATCGATCCTTCTGGTCTCAAGGGCAATGCCAATGGCTTGTTTATATTCTCGATCGCTGAAGCATCTCTCAAACATCCTTTGTACGACGTCTTCCAAACGAGGGTCGATATCCTTCTTATCGTCCGGGTTCTCATAGTTATGAACAGAATGCTTTGTGTAAAAATCAATACATTTTGCTGTAATATAAACAAGAAACATCAGTGCATAGTAGTGAAAGTCAACATTATTAAAATAATTAATAATATACTAATACATAAAACAAAATAATAATAATAATAATAAATATGTAAATTGAGACTAATTGTAACTGGCCCACGGCACTTAAAAGTATCAGAAAGTATTAGATTAATAATATTTAGCAAAATAAAACAGAAATAATATAATAGCCCAAAACACAATAATGAGATCTTAAAATGATAACAAAATATAATAATGTGGTAATGAAATAATAATAATACTATTACTTTGACCATGAACAGATGATATCAGTTTAAAAAAAACTTCAATAATATCTATTATCATATACACAAATCATCCATATAGGAATAGGACTTATTGGATTTATAGAGATTTGTGGGACACAAAACATGTTATCATCAAACTTACATATTGTTGTCTCTACATATTCTGATGATGAGTTGACATCAAACAGTTCTCCAGCACCAAGAGCGTATGTCAGAGAATCTTCAAATGCTCCCAGATGATAGTATACCTAAAATGACAACATATCATCAACATAACTATTTTTGTTGCTTACAGTACATTCAACAATGATAGAGCGAGGGAAATTAAGTATCATAAGGCAAGACTTTTTTATTCCTTGTTTCGCAAACTTACTTTTTTAAAGATCGTCAGAGGGGGTCCGAAATAAAAATTGTTTTCTCATTTAGCAAGTTTTGGCAAAAATATCCAGACGGAGGAGAAAATAAAAATGAAATTTTATTTTTGAACATGAACAGTGATAGTAATGGGATGGTTAAATGCTTTAAATTTATATAATTATGAAGGAATTATACATATAATTTTTGCAGATTTCAAGGCAGTGGCAGGCATAATAAAAATAATGAAAAACTTTTTTTTTCTGAAATTTCCATTTTTTTTTCACTAATTGGCCAAAAAATACATTAAAAAAAAATGTTTATATTCGAAATCATCATTATTGGCGGGCGGCAGGTTCACTAAACAAGATATAAAGAAGTCTTGCCTAATGTGTGGTGCAGTTGGTAAAAAGGTTTTTAAAACTCTCCTGTCAACAGGTATTTGTTGGATTTAAATTTCTTTTGTTGTTTAACTTCCCTTAATTACAAAATATCTCAATTTTTATTTAATTTAAAATTCATCTTCAATTTTGCATTCTGCTATTAAAATTTTATATATTTCTTTAGTAAGTTTATAATGTCTATATGTCCTTTACATCAATCAATGTTTATGTTCAGGTGAACTTTTAGAATTGCATATTTTGGTAGGATGCAAGATTTTTGTTAAATATCAAATTTTATTGACAAAAACATGACATGCCTAAATATGGTCATGATGACATCATATCATGACCAGATATATGCACATCATGACTATATATGGGCATACAACAGTTTTAGTCAAAGAAAATGTGATAATCTTGACAGGGCTTAATAAGGGGTGATAATTTTGGAGATTCACTATATGCACAGTACCTTAGAAGCCACTAGGGCCGCCAGCTTTCTTTCCTGGAAGCTGTCATCTTCATAGAGTACCTCTCTGAAAATAAAATAATATATTTTTACACAATTATTAATAATAATGATTAAATTCATTGTATATATATTTGAAAATGTATCCATTTGTGCCCAGTTTACTAAATGTTGTTAGTCTTTAATTTGTTTATAGCTATTCTGGCATTGGAAACATATGATAGTTAGCAACCTTGCTATACTATATAACCTGCCAATCACTAGAATGTACTGAATGGTAGAAGATACGGGTGACAATAAACTTTTAAAACAAGCACTTCTACCATGCCATTTTTGTTTGGTTGATTAAAGAAAACAACATTATCAATGCCTTAATGAGTATTGCATTTAACAGGGATGTCACCAGCTTTTTGGAGTGCCAGTCGGCGATCATCCCGCATTTTCCCGGGGGGGATACATTACATATCAATTATAACTAAAAGTGAAAAACTTAAAATGCAAAATGAAAACAAAGTAAAGAAATAAAACATAAATCAGGTTTCGTAAATTTTTAATAATTTTCCTGCCCCGGATCATGCTCTCATAATAAAACACTTGAATGGTCACGATTTCAACTTTAACCTTTGAATGTGTACAGCAACCATGTCATGCCGGCCCACGACGTTCGCTATAACTCACCTGGGCCTAGGCTGTTAAGTTAGCGATGAATAGCAAGGCAGTGCAGTATTTTGTTACAATTAACATAACCACGGAAACATTTATTGTATTCTTCTTGTCTTTATCTATCAATTTAGCTTGTCTATTGTGTTTAGGTAAACTAATTATTTTGTTACAATTTGTAAATTGTTGAAATAATAGTGGTGGTCGGGAGCCTGTAAATCCTGGTCGGAAATGTCGAGTGCTGGACGGGCCCGTCCACCGCCGACCAGCGTGGTGACATCCCTCATTTAAGTGCTCTCTCTACATTATCAAGTTTCATATGAAAAATGTATGTGATTTGCTCACAATGTACAGCAATGTATATGGGGTGATGATGTCATCACATCCAAATATATATGCAAAAAGATATTTGTCGCATTATTTTATTTCATTTATTTATTTATTTAGACACACAACACATTCAGCAAGGATTGTCAATAGCAAATATAACACTGTCCTACTTGTACGCAACAATTACTTTCACAAGGCAAACACACACACATGATGCTTTACACAAACTAAAAAGAAATCCTGCAACACTGACTAGAATTTAACTTAAAACACTGGAAATTGAAGGCTTGGCATCTTAACCACCAAGCTATTCAACTCCAACTTTTCATTAATACCAGGTAGTGTGCTATGCAAGAAAGATTCTCAATTGGCTTGAGAAATATCATATACCACAAGAAGACCGTTGCAGTTGGGCAAAGTGCACCAACTTGCAAAAATTGGTAGCATTAACACTGCGCAGGCGTAATAAAAAAAAAGAAGCAAAACTTTTTAATATTTTTTTTTCTGTAATTTCCATTTTTCATGGTGGTGAGTGTGCTAACCAAAAATAAAATTTTATTTTTATTCAAAATCTTCATTATTAGCGGGCGGTGGGTTCACTAATCAAGGTATAAAAATGTCTCGCCTTTAATAATACAATAATCAAAACACATACTTACATTTTATCAACTACATCTGAAATCTCTGCCCAAAAATCATCAACAATTTGATTCAATCTCTGGAGAGCAAAGACCTGTCACAGAGCAAATGAAAAATGTATTGAATAGTATTGATTTAATGAACTTTGGAGGTCAACAATTTTCTATCAATAAATCATAAATTAATCAATTATACATACTTATTTTGCAAATGTTATTATTCATTTACATAGCACCTTTCTTTTCAGTTACAAAGTAGACTTTTCCCAGGTCGAAGGCACTGGGTCCACATGCTTTTGCTGCTTGCTCCCATAATCGCAACACATGCAGGCAACCCCTCCCGGATGTATTTATATTTGTGGGGAGAGAGAAGCAATGTAGATAAAGTGCCTATCACAAGACAAACAAAATACACAGTAAATGTTTTATTGAATACGGGAGGAAAAAAAACAGATTCAGGAAAAAAAAACCAGATTTTGTTGTGGAAGTTTGAAAATATGACCAAAAAGCATGTTCGATCAGACTGAATTCGAAGGCAGAAGACAAATGAACAGTAGAAAACCAACCTTTAAATCACTTTCCTTTTCATCTAATAAGGATATAACACCACCTGCAAAAAAAAATTTTAGAGCACATATTTCAGTCTTTATTAATTTATGAAATATATCAATGATAGACTTACCTGTGACCAGCTCTGGCGAAACCAGTGTTTTTTTGTTTTTGTGTCTATCTCAAGTACCTTATTACTCAACGAAAGTAAAAAAAATACAACGCCACACATTTCCTGATAACCGAATCCCATGTGAATACTTTATTAGTGAACATAGACACACACGCTTCCGCTGGGAACCTATTTTTGGAATTTAGTTTAGGCATAAATTTTAACTCCTCATTCAACTTCAGTATATCTAAAGATTTATTAAAGTATTGTATACTTGACATACTGTAATATAGAACATCATCTAATGCAAGCAACAAAGGAGTTTTTAACTCTTTAAAAAGCCATTATTCAGCAACACACGATGGAATCGACAGTAAACCAACGCACATGGAGAATCCCGGAATTGATTGAATGAAGTTTTGTAAACAGTTTATGACAGGGAGGTTTGAAATTCATAAATAGGTAGGCCTACTTACTTTCAATTTTACCGTTCTTATTAAAAAACAGTACTTTGTATTTCAAACATTAAATAGATTGTTGAATCATTGTGATAATGAGCTAGAAATCAGACTATTCTATCTAGGCTAGGCCCCTAGCCTCTACTAGGCCTGGCCTAGCCTACAGTAGCCTGTATCGTTTACTGATTTGTTTACAAACCAGCTGGTCAAAACAGCAATAAGCCAAAATGGCAATGACCAAAACAGCAATAACCAAAACGGCAATAAACCAAAACGGCAACAGACCAAAACGGCAATGACAAATACCAAAACGGCAATGACAAATACCAAAACGACAATATACAAAGGAGCAAAATCAATACCAAGAGCAAGCGCCGTGCTGCCAGACAAATTGGTTTCTCATTTTGTCTGTATTTTAAAGTTTTATTTATTTTATTAAGTTATGTTTACTGCTTTTATATTGTGTTTTCCTTAATCCTATTATTATTATTGAATTTCTATGTTGTTATAATGTTTTAGGCTTATTATTATTATTATTATTATTACTATCATTATTAATAATAATATTATTATTATCATTGTTATTTTTGTTATTGTTTTTTTACTTTGATGACATAAATTGTTTTATTATCATTTTGTCTGTATTTTAAAGTTTTATCTATTTGAATGTTTACTGCTTTTATATTTTAAATTATGTTTCCCCCAATCTTTCTATTATTGAATTTGTATGTTGTTATATATTTTTATTAGGCCTGTTATAATTTTTATTATTATTATTATTTATTTATGTTTTTTCGCATTTTTTACTTCTATAACATAGATTGTTTCAGCCTCATTTTGTCTGTATTTTAACGTTTTTCCCATAAAGAGATTGTAGGGTCGCCAAATGAAACAATGTTTTATTCATCGACCTAAAGGATAGTTGTACAGATAATTTATTGCTCTCTTTTTATATAATGATATTTCCTACAATAGAATTGATCGGCAAAGAACCAATACTGTTGCTAAACATAAAACATGGCTATAGGCTCTATTGAATATTTTATTCAGCTGGTTGATGAAACGTAAATCGGCAGAAATATTACCAAAAAAGAATCCATACTACAGCAATTATTGTACTGTAACATGATTAAAATAGGCCTACATCTGAGATCATGTTGAAAGTTTAGATTGGCTGTAATCCAGCTACAGTATTTGAGGAAGATAAAGAATTCATATTTTAGCATAATGTATATCAAAATTATTTTATTGAATCAAACAATATTCCAAATACCTTTAAGCTTTTCTGATGCGTAGGAAGCGAGTATTGTAATTCTGATGATTAATGACATGCTAGTGTTGACTAGAGAGGACGCTTTGCATTACGTTATTATGCGAGCGAAGCCTAGGTAAGTGATAGATGGGGAAAAATTACTTGATTTTGAGTGAGGTGTGTAATTACGATTTAGATCTCCAGACAATAAGTGGAACACAATGAGCTTTCGGGTTACGCCAAAAGAATTACAAAATTATTGAAATAAATGTTTGCTCTGGAATACACATAAAATAACCAGTGAACAATGCTTTCTTGGACCTACTACGCCTTGCGTTTCTGTAAGCCCATCATCCGCGTAAGCATAGCATATGATTAATGTTTACGACTCGGTGTATAATAGACACTTCGTTTTAAATTTAAATGGTTTTTTTACTAGTACTGTTTCTTTTTACTTATTGCCATTTTGGATCATTGTCGTTTTGGTTCATTGCCATTGTTTCTGGACAAAAAGTGTTGCCATTTTGGTTTAGGCCTAGGCTAGGCCCTACTACTACCCTTTCTATTGCCGTTTTAACTAGGCTAGGCCAATTAGGGACCTAGGCTAGCTAGTTAGGTTAGGCCTAGACCTAGCCTACCTAGCTAGAGCCTAAACCTAGCCTAGGCCTAGCCTAGAAAAGCGTTTAAAATTACGGTGAAGAAAATATCCACTTCCTTATATATAATACTAACTTTTTTTAATTCACGTTCTACGATGTAACCTATTCCTATCTTGCTACGGACAGGTCTAGGCTAGTCCTATATGATAGCCCCATAGGCCTGGGCCTAGCTAGGAGGACATAGCCCAGTGTAACTTTCATGGCCTGCTGTATGCAGCTAATAAAGCAGGACGACTGAGGTTACTCAGCAAGTTTTGAAGAAAATAGGCCAACAAAACGGGAAAGGTAAAAGGCAATTTTTCAGAAAAATTAAAATAGCTTTTCTTTATTTGCAAAATCCTCTAAATTAACATACCTGCAGACGTTATTTTCATGACTTCAAACAGCTTTTGGTACAGTTCTTGATGTAAAAAAAGATTAATTCTAGAATTGTTCTCACAATTTGTGTACCACACACCGGCTGATGTGCAGCAAAATTGAAGTTGTTGCCAGAAAGGATTCTAAATTGCTGACCCAAATTGAAAAAAAACGCCCTCTATAAAGTAATAGAAGAAACGAAAGTCTTTACACACTGTTACGTTAAGGCCAACTCAGACAGCGTCGTACGACGCAGCCCGACGCGATTTGTTGTCGCGTCGGGTCTGTGTGAGTTAAACCGGTTAAACGCAGACGCGATGGTGTGCGTCGGGGGCAGTCACGTCGTAGAATATTAAACATGTTTAATATTTCTCACGACGGCTTAAGACTGTCCCCGACGATAAATCGGGTCGGGCTGCGTCGGTCGACGCTGTCTGAGTTGGCCTTTATAATCATCTGGAAAATACATTTTTACAGTATCTCTTAATAGGTGGTTATGAAACTATTATAAACATTTTTCTATACATTCATCACTTGGCAGTTTTTGTAATTTTTTTTTTTGGCGTAAGTAGGCGCCTCATCATGTTGTTGAAGATCAAAATTGAAAAGACTGAGTAAGGATAGCTCCTAGACCATACTGAGTGTGCAATGGTAATTACAACGGTGCGGTATTTGCATAATACGCTGCACAAAATGAGCCGCAGCCAGGATTTTCAAACAGTACAGAATAATATCAAGGTGGACTCATTACGCGTAAATACAAATAATGTGGACCATTTTCTTAAATGACACATTTTACGCAACAATTTGAAAAACGTGGACACGAGTCAAAAGTAAGTAAAACGCCGATGTCAAAAGTGGGATTTCGAACCAGGGACGTATCCAGGGGGGAACCGTGGGAGCCGCGGCCCCCCCCCCCCCCCTTTGTACACAGTGTTAAAATTTTAAAGCTTATTCTTGAG
>NW_022757468.1:223452-241866 GCF_011630105.1 Anneissia japonica
TGTCCATTTTTCGTGATTATGCGTATTCTGGATAAAGAATGTTTTGAGCAGAGGTGGATTCAAGGCCCCCCCCCCCTTCATTTTTTAAGGAAAAAAAAAAGAAAATATATTCAAACTGAAGTGCGAGAGTGTAATTTCCGGCCATCTAGAGATGCCCTAATCATAACTTTTCTTACCTCCGCGGCCCAACCATCGTGGGGCTGAGGTGGGTGGTTCCTCGGTCTGTGAAAGTCCCTCCCTGGTTCACCTCTCTTTCGAATTCCTGGATCTGCCACTGTTGATTTATTATATAATTATTTTTGCGCTTATTTATAATGCGTCTATTGCAATTTTCACTTTATCCTCTCAAACAGTCCTAAGAACGTTCAGAGTGCGCTACTTCACAGCGGGATTTGACCCCGCCGGGGTCATACGTAATTCGCATAACGGCTCCCCTCCCCCCCTTTCAAAATCCTGGCTACGTCCCTGATTCGAACCCACGCCTCCACCACAAAACAAGCAAGTTTTACTTGAGTCTGCGGCTGTTAGCATACGAAAAGCACTATATATTGAGCACATTGCACGGCGCAATGTTTGGTTTCATTATCCGAAAAGGGTATATAGAATGCACTACATTAAACGATCAATTACACGTGAATACTATTAAAAATTAATTCCCAATCTATTCATCACTGTAACAATAAGATAAGTCCAACATCAAACGTATTAATTTATTGAATTTTAACAAGAATTTGATGGTACCGTACCATATTTTCAACAGTTCACAATATTTGAATGTGACCAGATCCATGGGCCGGTTGTGAGCTCGGTCAGTTTTTTTTTCTCGAAAACCTCTGAAAGAATGCAAAAATGACGGAAGAAAATTTTATCCAATGGGATTTACTTTTAATATTTAAGTTCGCAAGAAAACTGCCTTTCTGTTGCCGCTTCAACCTAAGCTAATGGATTGGTATAGTCAAAGTTATGACGTAAATAAACGACTTCTCACAAGTCGGCTCAAATCCCGCTGAAAACACAACAATATCGCTAATATTTTCGTAATTAAGTAAAAAGTAAAAAACAAAGTAAAAGACAGTTCACTTCAAGTTTAAAATCAAATAAACATTTTGTCGAAGACGTCAAAAGACTGCGTTTATAGATGCGATTATTTGAGGCAAGCTCATTTATTTACAAAAAATATTAAAAATTACAAATATTAACACAATTTGACTTTGAATCGAGTAAAAAAAAATCTCATTAATTTACCAAAAAAATATTAACAATTACAAATATTAACACAATTTAATTATAAAACGAGCCAAAAATAAGTAAAAGCATATGTCAGAAGTGGGGTTCGAACCACGCCTTCATTCGGAGACCAGAATACTCGAATCAAGTTGTACTTCAGTCTTGCGCCTTAGACCGCTCGGCCATCCTGACATGATAAATGCCGACCAACAGTGGGTAGCGCAGTTATAAACAAAAATTATGATAGTAAAATAAATGCAGTTCACTTCATGTTGTAAATGAGAGGGGCGTTTTGTCAAGATGTTGGTCACAAGACTGAAATTTGAGTCGATTATTTGAGGCAAGCTCATTAATTTACACACAAAAAAAAATACCCGTCGCTTTACAATACAAAGCAAATTTACTTGAGTCTGGCGCCTTAGACCGCTCGGACATCCTGACAGATACATGGCCAATGGGTAGCGTAGTTATAAAAAAAATTATATGATATTAAATTAAATGCAGTTCACTTAAAGTTTTAAATCAGAGGGGACTGAGATTTGAGTCGATTATTTGAGGCAAGCTCATTAATTTACACCCAAAAAAGCACAAAAAACAACTTAAAATTATATTAACATACACAATACTGATTATAAAACGAGTCAAAAAATATAAAAGACTGTCAGAAGTGGGATTCGAACCCACGCCTCCATTTCGAGACCAGAATACCCGTCGCTTTACAATACAAAGCAAGTTGTACTTGAGTCTGGCGCCTTAGACCGCTCGGCCATCCTGACAGATACATGACGAATGGGTATCGTAGTTATACAAAACAAACAAACACACAAATAAACAAACTGTTATAGGCCTTGTAAACAAAAGAGTTGTTAATCGTCCTTTAAAAAAAATTCAGAGGGAGGAGTGTATTTTTTAATCAGTAATGAAACCACCCTACTGATACATGGTAAGTCTATGGCATGAATACCGTACCTGATGTTGTGCAAGGCGTCATGTAAATGGTGGCTGACTTCCAATTTAGCGTTTGATCAGGTGGAATTTATATGAACAAACAATTGCAAAACAAAATAATTACAAAAAATCCCAGGCCCAGCTGAAGTTGAATTATCGGCGGAAAGTCAATTATTTGAGGCAAGCTCATAAATTTACAAAACACTGTTATTAAAAATTATATCAACATACACAACATTGATTATAAAACGAGTCAAAAAATATAAAAGATTGTCAGAAGTGGGATTCGAACCCACGCCTCCATTAGGAGACCAGAATACCCGTCGCTTTACAATACAAAGCAAGTTGTACTTGAGTCTGGCGCCTTAGACCGCTCGGCCATCCTGACAGATACATGACAAAAGGGTATCGTAGTTATACAAAACAAACAAACACACAAACAAACAAACTGTTATAGGCCTTGTAAACAAAAGAGTTGTTAATCGTCCTTTAAAAAAAGAGTCAGAGGGAGGAGTGTATTTTTTAATCAGTAATGAAACCACCCTACTGATACATGGTAAGTCTATGGCATGAATACCGTACCTGATGTTGTGCAAGGCGTCATGTAAATGGTGGCTGACTTCCAATTTAGCGTTTGATCAGGTGGAATTTATATGAACAAACAATTGCAAAACAAAATAATTATCCCAAAAAAATCCTGGCCTTACCGAAGTTGAATTATGGCCAGAAAGATGATATTTTCGTGAATTTTGCCGGAAAAAGGGGAAAAAATTGGTTGGGTGACTTTTTTTTTTTTTTTAAAGTATAGAGGAGACGATCAAGAACTTTTTTTTTTACATGGCCTTATTAAACATTATATTATCAAAATATTTTTTATAAAACAACTAAAAAATAGGCCTAAGTAAAACGATTATAATCGATTACGATTATTTGAGGCAAGCTCATTAACATACAAAAATACTGTTATTAAAAAACAGTCGTATTTTATCACAATATGACATTATCACAAAATGAAACAAACATGTTGTAAATAAGTTTAAAAAAATGTCGGAAGTGGGATTAGAACCCACTCCTCCATCCGGAAAACAGAATACCCGTCGCTTTACGATGCAAAGCAAGCGACATATGAGCGATTGGTACCGTAGTGTAGTTATAAAAACAAATCCTATGATATTAAAATGCAATTCACTTAAATTTTTAAATTTTTTTAAATCAAATAGGATTTTTGTTAAGATGTCGTTCACAAGACTGAGATTGAAATCACCTTTTTTGAGGCAAGATTACACCAAAAACCATTTTATTAAAAACCCGACCAGAATACCCTTCGCTTTACAATAAAAAGCAAGTTTTACTTGAGTCTGGCGCCTATAGACGGCCATCCTGACAGATACAAAGCCTATGTTATCAAAAATCCTATGATTGTAAAATACAGTTCACTCAAGTTTTAAGTGAAATAAGTGTTTTGTCATGACGCCACGAGACTACAATTAGAGTCAATTATTTGAGGCAAGCTCATAAATTTACAAAACACTGTTATTAAAAATTATATTATCACAATGTGATTATAAATAAGTAAAAGTATGTGTCAGGAGTGGGATTCGAACCCACGCCTCCATGCGGAGACCAGAATACCCGTCGCTTTATGATACAAAGCAAGTTGTACTTGAGTCTGGCGCCTTCGACCGCTCGGCCATCCTGACAGATACAGGACCAACGGGTATCGCAGTTATAAACAAAAATTATATGATAGTAAAATAAATGCAGTTCACTTCAAGTTTTAAATCAGAGGGGCGTTTTTTCAAAATGTCGGTCACAAGACTGAGATTTAAGTCGATTATTTAAGGCAAGCTCCTTAATTTACACACAAAAAAAGCACAGAAAACAACGGTTATTGAAAATTATATTAACATACACAATATTGATATTTATAAAACGAGCCAAAAATAGGCAAGGCGTAGTGTCATAAGTGGGATTTGAACCCACACCTCCATTTGGAGACCAGAATCCCGTCGCTTTACAATACAAAGCAAAATGTACTTGAGTCTGGCGCCTTATACCGCTCGGCCTTCCTGACAGATGAATCACTAATAGGTAGCGTAGTTATACAAAAAAAATCATATGATAGTAAAATAAATGCAGTTCATTTCAAGTTTTAATCAGCGGTGTGTTTTGTCAAGATCTCGGTCACAAGACTGAGATTAGAGTCGATTAATTGAGGCAAGCTCATTAATTTACACACACAAAAAGAACAGAAAAAAAACAACTGTTATTGAAAATTATATTAACATACACAATATTGATTATAAAACTTTGGTTTTGTTAGTAAAGATTTCTTAACCCCATTAGCTGACCGCCGTAAACTTTTTGATTTAATTTTCCTTTTTAAATGTATGAATGCTATCTACGATGGAAATTTTGCCGTTAATTTTTCTCTTTCTGTTCCACAATATCAATTACGTAATCCTTTTTTCAATACCTTGGGGGAGAGTCAACGTTACTAATCATGGGTTTATTAATCGTCTGCCTAAGTTATACAATTCTTTATGTAAAACTGATTTTTCTATTGACATTTTCTGTGATTCTCTTATGTGTTTTCGTCAAAAAGTGTTGTCCAATGTTAGTAATATTTAGTTATTCTTACTTATCGTAACTGTATTTTCACCTATTTATATTTAGATTTTATTATTCAATCCTGTAAAGGGTGACTTTGGTCACTGTTGGACTTTGATGAAATAAAATAAAAAAATAGAGTAAAAAATAAGCAAAACGGAGTGTCAGAAGTGGGATTCGAACCCACGCCTCCACTCAGAGACCAGAATTCCCGTCGCTTTACAAATCAAAGCAAGTTGAACTTGAGTCTGACGCCTTAGACCGCTTGGCCATCCTGACAAACGTATAAACGATGGGTAGTAGTTATAAAAGAAATCCCATGCTATTAAAATGCAGTTCATTTCAAGTTTTAAAGTCAGGCTCCGGAGGGAAAAAAAATTTTGATATGTTGTAGAACTGATTTTTCTAAGACAGAAAAAAGTTGTTTGACGAAAAACTGAGCAACGGTGAATTAGATACAGATTTTTTAGAAAAATCAGTTCTACAACATATCAAAACATTTTTTTCCTCCGGAGCCTGACTTTAAGTCAAAGAGGAGTTTTGTCAATTAGATTAGAGTAGATTTTTTGAGGCAAGATCATTAATTTATTAAAAATAAAACCCTGTTATTATATTATCACAATATTGATTATAAAATATAAAACGTTAAAAATAGGCCTAAGTAAAACGATTAGAGTCAAATACGATTATTTGATGTAAGCTCATTAATTTACAAAATACTGTCATATTTTATCACAATATGAAATTATCACAAAATTAAACAAGCATGTTGCAAATTAATAAGTAAAAAGACTAGAACACTCGTCGCTTTACAATTCAAGTCATCCTGTTGTCATCATCTCAGAGTCAGATCTCACTCACGGGTATTAACAATTATCTGGTGTATAAGTCTGGACCGGAGTTTTTAGAAAGGACTTGCGACATTATATTTCTTTTCTACACTGTTTTAACTTAATAATAGTTGAATTGTACAGTTATTGGTGACAGATTCTAGGGGAAGGGGAACAGCCGGCCGCACCCTAAATATAATTAAATAAGAAAAAATTAAATATAAAAGAAAATGGAAGTAAAAAAATTACATTAAAATTGAAGTCTGAGAGTGCTGTTTCCAGCGATCTAGAGGGGCCATAATCATCAACCCACCCATGGTTGGACTGAGGTGATCTACACCCTCTATTCCTAAAAGTCCCTCCCTGGACCTCCTTCTTTCGAAAATGTGGATCCACCATTGACCAATATTATAATATGATATAATATTATGATCATTACTATAAGCCATGTCCGAATATTGGTAGATAGGTTATAATAACATTATAAGAATCCTTTCATTCAGAAGTAAATAATGTTGCAACGTTACCACAACGTTGTGTAAACGTCGTTTCTTACATACCCAACCATAAATTTTTAATGTATTTTGAGTTTTTTTCTTTATTATGAAATGCATATTTTCGCATATTTTTTGTTATTGTTAAAAGGTGATCCTTTACATGTTATTTTTGTTGCACTTATCATTAGTGCTTCTGTTTCAAAGACAGACAATAAAGTTATTATTAGTATTAAAAACGGTTAGTGTTTGCTATGATGTAACTGTATTCAGCATCGTTTTGGTAAGATTACAAAAGCTTTCTTATAATTGTCATGGAAGGAAACAAAATAAAACATTTCATTCGTTGAGAACAATTTATTAGTATGAAATACTGCAAGTAGGCTTAACCTATGAAAACAATGAAATGGTCTTGAAGTACCGGTACTCCCTGAAGTTAAGTTATATCCTATTGCAACACTTTATAAAATATTTTCTAAAGTCCTAACATTGGCTTCGGGCTACAAAACAATACTTTGTTAATGGAATTATTGTTAGGAAACGAAATAATACATTCAAATCATGTTGAAAAAAGACTGCAAGTTAAATGGCAGCATGCAAACAGGCTTCAGACACCGATAGTTCTTCAAAGTCCACATAACATTCTTTCATTACTTAAACTGAAAACTATGGCTTAACATTTTACAAAATGATAGTAGAGGCCAAAAAGTTGGAACATTTCAAACGTCACCAACATCAATGACGTAAAATAATATTTTACATACGTAATACATTTTGTACTAAAGACATGAATAAATATTGTTCAATATAATTCACCATTTAAAGAGAACCGAAAAGACAAATAAGATGGGGTAAATAAGTGCTTCAAAACAAATATTTATAGACGTAAATTTCACTATTAAAAAATGTTTTAAAAAGATAAAATTGTTTTCCTCCATTTGTGGGGCCTAATGAATTTTAAAAATTGCAATTAAAAAACTTATTTTCCAACATTAACATTATGCTAATTTTCATCTTTGTAAGCGCATAAGACATTGCAAATTATTTCTGTGACAGTCTTTTGAAGTGTGTAAAGCTCCATTTTATCCCATACATAGTCAACATATTTGGGGGGGGGGGATGATACAATGGACCACCCCCCCCCCCCCCCCCTCCCCCCTCCCCCTCCCCCCCCCCCTCCCCCCCCCCCTCCCCCCCCCCCCCCCCCCCCGCCCCCACCACCACCTCCTCCGCCGCCACCACCACCACCACCACCTCCTCCTCCACCTTTTCTTAGAGTCAAATATCGATCAATTTCGTCAATTAATCTTTCTGCCACTTCGTCTTCTCGATTATTACTGATCAGTTCCTGTAGAAAAAAATAAAAGTATAATTATTGCTCTAAACTATAAAATTACGACAATTTTAAAAGTAACTGTAAGGATGAATTAACTATGGTTTCTGAACTTAATCGGCAGGAAGTCTTCAAATTTTCAATTATATTATGTTATCAAAATAAATCCAATGAATATGCATGTACATCACATCCCCCAGCCCCCCGCAAAAAGTTAGTATCATCTTAATAATTATTTTTTAAATAATCATATACTAATTTGAGTAAGGAACAAAAGTAAAGTTTATACATAGTTTATCTTGTTTATATGACTATAATTGCAGTAGTTGGCCGACTGGGGTTTACAGAATGATTATCTAAACCTCATAGTATTCCTGGGGCGGATCCAGAAGGGATGATGATAGCCGAATGTCCAGACCTCACCCCACCCCTAAACAGGAGTGTTTTTTAGCGGCAAAATATTGTACTTGTACAGTAGTATTTTTCCTTCATTTTTCCGGGTGGGGGTGGGATCATTTATGAGAATCATTTTCAGGCTAATGTTAATCTAATATTATTTTGGCTCACTCACTCAAAAGATGGGATGGTCAGAAGACGGTTTTCCACGTTTATAAGTTTGTCATTTATACAGGAGTGTCCCTTTTCTTTCTGCACCTACTCTTGGAATTATCTGAACCCGCCCCAGTATTTCACTGCGTCGCGCTAGTTATTTTTCACTATTAAATCACTTATTAGGTGCCCTTCCAAAAAAAAAATAAATAAAAAAATAAATAAATAAAATAAAATAAAACCAGAGCGCCGTACAGTTTCCGATAAACATGTAAAACGTAAAGTGGTATAATTATCATCATCATAATCATAATCACATCAGCATTTTCATTATTAATATAATTATCATTCATTATAATTATTATTTTAATATTATTATTATTATTATTGTTGTTGTTGTTGTTGTTGTTGTTGTTGTTGGTGTTGTTGTTGTTGTTATTAAACGCTCATATGAAATTTAACGGGAGTCTAGGGAATCTATCATGTATGTATCTCAACCAAATGAGCGTGCGGCCATCATGTTGGTAGAGAACCATGTGTGGTTCTTATTTAAGAGAGCTGCTTATTCAAAACTGGTCAAAAATAAGTCTAAGTATTAACAACAACGTTAGTACTATAAGTCCGAAAAAAAAAATCAGTTGTATATTTTATCGTTCCGATGATACAAAATACAGAGGCACTTTGGGTAATAATTTAGGCGCGATTATGCGCCGCGACGTGTAGCAAAACTGATAGGTTTATTTAACAGTCGTAGGCAGTGATTTGAGAGCGCCGCTTATAGCGGAAAACATCACGTTTTGTGGTGCTTTTCAGTGGCACACATTCGATCATTTACAAAGATAAGTATTATTAAAATTCAGAAACTAAACTAAATTCGAAACGTAGATCATGTGTCAATACCTATTGCATTATCAGAAATAACAGATATGCTGTATCTAGTGGTGTATAAGTGTGGGCGATTAAATCAAGATATCAATTAAGTGGGTGTAACATCAATTCTATAATAGGCCTATCAATTAGTACAAATAGATCAAAAGAGATTAAAGGGAGAATTTGATTACGCAACGAACAGACCTTAAAACGGATTCGTGACCGTTTTCTGCACAGCATAAATTCAATTAAATCCGTGTCAGAATGGACCGTTATGTTAGGCCCATCACTTGGATAGGCCTAATGTTGCGAAGTTCCCACAATTCAAACGACCTAGCCATTCGTAGAGAACATGGTTGAGTGTAAGGTCGTAATTTAAACTTGCTTATGGGAGATTCGCGTATTTCTAGATCCGATGTTAATTTAACAAGTTGTGATTGGTCAGTTGTCAAGTACACGAGGTATCATTTTGTTCTATATCTTACCGTTGTGTAATCGAAAGCTCCCTATCAAGGCAACACTGCCAAATAATTATCGCTGAGCTGTTACTTGGTTAAAATTTATTCCTAATCATTCAATGCTGACAAGGACTTCTGTTAATATTTTTGGGTTTCAAAGTCAAGACAGGCAAGGTAACATGGTATAATTGATTTTTATTGTTCACTGCTCAATATCTCTGCCTAAACGAGCAACAGGCAGAAAATGTTTACGTTAAAATCAAAATGCAATTGTAAAATCATAGGTCTAATTTCCCAAAACGTCGGCTTACTTGCAAATAGTTTCAAAAACATTTTCTTTTGATTTTTATGGACATTACATTGGTTAAAAAACAGTTAAGCTACGGATACACATCCGCATCACACAACTGTTTACATGTAAGTTTTTACCCGTTTTTTTTTTCGTCTCAGAGTATGATCAAAAACAAATCAAAAACTTTACCACAGTAACGTTCCATTAGATTCGCGTAGATGGTTTGACCATTTGGACGCTCCCATTATTACAATGGGGGTCATTGAGAAAGAGCGTCGTTCATAGTCGTCAGTTTTGTCTGTTCATCACTACCACCGCGCACAATAAATCACCACATATAAAATTAAACTGTACAGGTATTTAAACGTAATACTCTACTAAGGACTATTCAGTACTTTATACTCTTTTTTTATTTTAATAAAGCTAACAGGAAAACAACGGTAGTAACAGTTGATTATACATTTTTTTTTAAATAAGTGATAGCCTATCTATAGCTGCATCAATAAACAGTAGTTTAACTCCATTGTGTGTAATAAAAGCAGGATATTGTCCTGCAATGATAACCAAATATTCATAAAGTAGAATATGATAGAACAACCTCTAAATAATAATTAATTACGTCAACTTTACACAATCTCATTGCAGAATGTTTAGGCATGTGTTCTGTGACAAAATACAATTGCAAACTTTTAATTACAACAAATTCATTTAATAAAGCAATCTGTAATGGCATTAAGTCAACTTTACACATTCTCATTGCAGAAAGGTAGGCCTGGGTTCAGGGATAAAATACAATTGCAAACTTCTAATTCAACAATTCTTTTCGATGACGCATAAACTTTACCTACAGGTCTTTTTGTTGTGCCCATGTTTACCGAAACTGCTGCACTTAACTCTGTGTTTTAACATTCGTTTACACTTCTCTTCTAATTGTTCTAGTCTATTTTGCTTCTGCATCACCTGCACAAATGACAAAATATAAATAAGAACTTATTAGGTAGCAAACAGTAATAGATTAAATTGAAAAATAAAAGAAAAATTAAAAACATTCTTACCATCTTAACAGCTTAAATATACAGTAGCCTACTATAACTACTAATACAACTACTGTACGAGCTACATATTATTAGACATCAATATTTACTTAAAATTACGTATGTAAAAGCCTAATTAAAATTAAATACAAAAATACATGGATATCAAAAAATTCAACTTAAAAATACAAGGTGTTACAAGTAAAGGTAGAAAATAAAGATTAATAGCTAAAACAGTACATAGTATTGATTTATTTAATAGACCTATATGCTTACTTAACTCACTGAAAAATCCCTAATTAAAATTAATACAGTACAAAGGCTGTCTCTTATACACATCTAGATGTGTATAAGAGACAGTGTTGGTAGAGAACAAGAGACAGTATCTAACTTGTGGTAAAATGTGGTAAATGGTAGAAAATCTAAAATTTTATCAACTAAAATAATTCAAACAATTTAAACATTAACATGAGCAGGATGACTTTTCTCCATTTATACAATGTAGGCCTAGGTCTAGGCGTGCGTCTACACAGACTCTACTGATGTACACAACCTTTCACCTAAGCGATAATGGTACGCTCCGCTCTGGTTTACACACCAGCTGGAAATTACAACATTTATAATTATCCTATTAGTTTTCGAAAAATACCGTACAGCATGTATGTAAAAATAAATTCAGTAATATCGTTGTCTATCTATATGGTCACATTGTATTATTGGTTATTGGAAATTTTATATTTCTAAATTGCATTAAATACTTACATTTCTCCAGCATGCACCATGCCGACCGTCTCAAAATTTCGCATTTGGGACGGTTTGTATGATGTGACGTCATATTCCCTTTGTATTTTTTGAAAGGCTGTTTCTGATTAGATAGTTTTTTTTATTTATCAAAAGTGACATGGACTTTTTTCAACCAATAGTATTTTATGTTATATCAGTGGTTTGCTTCATTATTTTTACCTGTCTAAAAACTGCTTGAACCAGCCGAATAGGCCGACAGGCGGCGATGTTATTATCGTTTGCATTTCGAACAAAAAGCCCCATTCCCGGCAAAAGTTCACTAAAAAAAGATTTTTTAGAAAAAAAAGGATATGCATTACACTAATTATTGTATGCAATGAAAAAAAATAATGGCATAAATTTTAGTTTTACGCAAAAGAATTTTTAAAAAATTGAGAAATACCGACTATTTCTCATAGGAGATTACCATTTTCTCGAAGAATTCTTCATTACTAGGCAAATTCAGAGGTTGTAGATCGAATCCGCTGGCATGCTCTCGCTTTAGTCGATAAAGTGCGCCCTCTCTAATGAGATTAGTTTTTGTACTTTGCATCTCGCACACTGGCGGTCGATCGAGTTGAGCTCAGATATGTTTGTTAAGTGTCAAAATCTCGGTCAGAATCATTTTTTTAACAAATTTGAAATAATTCCGTTAAAATATTATATTTATATAAGTGTCAATACTAGCAACGGAAAATATCATGTCGCCGTTTTAATGTGTGATAACAGAACCAAATCGAGGTAAGATAGGCTAACGTTTTCGGCGCCTACTATATTTCTTACCAGACCTGTCGCAAAGTCAAACATGAAAAATTCATCCGCATTTATTTTTTATTTATTTTTTGTGTGGAAGACACACACACACACACATACACACATACAATATCAAATTTCAGTCTTATTTTACATTTTTTCATATTAAAGAATGTCTAATTACTAAACTAGAATTTCGTATTAGGGGCCTATATTTATAAATTGTTATAACATATAAAAATCAGATTTTTCTTAACAACTGAAATTTTGCCGGGATGGGGCTTTAACAAAGCATGATTTAGTATTTAAGAACAAGTTTACTATAAGCAACATAAATAAATAGTTATCGTTGCAAGAGTATCAGTAATACGAAAAGCAGGTCTCAGAAGATAGACTTCAGATTGGTTAAGAACTTATCATCAAACGCCTATACAGAATTAAAAAAAAATATTGATTTCGGATGCGGACCTACCTTTTTGTTCTTGTTTACTGGAAACCCCGAACTGTAAGCCATTAGAATGGCTAGGCCTAATGCTACCAGCATTAACCGGCCCATTTTTGGATTGTTCCACACCTTCAAAAGGTGTTGCGTTTGCTTTTTTTGAATATCACGAGCCTAGTGTCTAGGCCATTCAAAGTAATGATCTGTTCTGAGAAGATCTTGGATTGAAAGCCTTTTTATATGGCTATCATTTGGCGTTTGATAAGTATTAAATAGATACATCTCCTGTTTGGTTTATCTGTTGACTCTATGGTTGGTACAAATACCGTAGGCCCATATCGTATAATATTCTTATCGGATGTTCAGAAGTAAATCATTAGTGTAAGGCTAATCTAGAATGCGTGGGTTTTGTGCACCCCGACATAATCACTGAGGTAAAAGAGGTTAACAGAGGGGTAAGCAAATGTTTACTTTCATCAACAATTTAAAACTTTGCAGTAAAACGTTCATTGATCTATATAAACATAAAGAAATTAAAATTAGGTAGACTTGAATAAGTGTATACCGCATATATTTTGTATAAAAGTGCTTGGTTATATGATTTTGTATTATTAATTTTAAAACTTAGCGAGGCTTCACAAGTAGGCCTATCTGTTTTAGATCCCTTTTTAATGATATTTTGTTTCATTAGTCCTTTAAACGTCACATCATTACTTTTACCAGTACATTGGTAATAATCAATTAAACGTACTTCTCAATTTCAAAGTTTCTGCTAAATCACCTAGAAAAAAGTATAATATACCGGTATTGATAAACCATGGTTGAGCAAGTTTAAACAAACTGAGATTTCTCTTATCCGGTCAAAGTTTGGTTTACCATCGCCCCTTCTTTTGATTATTTTGTCCGACGTTTGCTCGAGTGCTATACATACAAACAGTCATATCAGACAGAATTATTGACGTCATATTTGACAACGCTCATTCCTCTAGCAACACATCTCAAAATAATTAATGAGCCGTGTAGGCGTGCTTCTATTATAAAGTGTAACCAGATTCAGGAAATATATAGGCGTTCTAGGAACTATTCAAGAAAATATGCTGTCTAGATTCTAACATAGTAGTACGAAAGTGCATTATTGTTGCAAACAACCACTGGTGATCATGAAATAGTATATTACTTCGGTACTTGTAAAACTTCAGTGGTTACCGGTTTACTCCCGAATGAAACACAAGATACACTTATAAAATATACTAACACGAAGTGTTCCTTAGTGAAACATTAACACCATTGTACATTTCTTTCTGTGGAGCTTTTAGGTCAATAATATATTCAAAAAATTAACATCAGCTTCAGCTTTTCTGCATTTTTTAAGAAGTTTTTCCAGTCTTATACATTCTTCTTTATCAACATAACTGTTGTAACTCAAATCATGAATAATAGATCCAAACGATCGACAGGATAATAAACAATACAAATCTAAAAGCAATAAACCATTTGTATTGTTTATTATATCCTTTTTCGCAAGTTCTGTGGTTGTATACAAATCGTTTCATTTTAGTTGAAGTTGATCATGAAGTGAAGTACAGTATAAGAAATGGTTAAAAAATAGGAGATTCTCAATGACACGTCAACGCTAAGAGACGTGGGGACCTTCACACGACTACACAAATACATTCACTAGCATGAACTTTATATTTGAAATGAGCTTTTCAGTAAATGTGTAAACAACACCCACATTATTATAGTACACACTCTAACACTGATATCAATGAAGATACAGATACGGAAACAGGTCAAACTGAAGAGTTTATTATCAGAGTCATATATAGTGAAATTCCTTCAAACAATTAACTATCTTCATAAATATTTATCATTTATAAAAATATATAATTTAATATTTTTTATTACAAATTTAAACATTAACTTATAAGTGGCTACGATGCAAAAGTAAGAAAATATGAAAAAAAAAATCCATATACACAAACATACACTCCGTACACAGTCAACCTATGTTTCATTTCATTCATTGAGACAAGTGCCTTGGAGCCTCAAAACAAAAAAAGTCACTATGACAAAAGTCTGAAGATTAGCCCCTAGTGCAAGAGTTTGGAATCGGACGATCATTTTACAATGACTCTGTTGGTGCAAGGGAAACACGCTTTGATCTTGATGATGTGTTGGCCTAGGTTGGGTTTTGCAAGATCTCCCACTAAACAAACGAAATAATTTTCTAAATCAGATCAGATATACTCCCATTGTTTAATTTTACTAGATAAGAGTTGAACAGTAAAATTTGTACTTGATTAAAAAGACCTAAGTGCATTTATTTCCAAGAAAATGCTATTCCAAATAATGTATTTCAGATTGATACTTTTTTGTGAGAATGGTCACAACTTGAACCACTTTCTTTCAGAATTTCCAGGGAAGTTACCGTGTATAGGCTGGAGCTTTACTAACTTTAAAGAATAATCTTCTCTTATATAAGTTAGAAGAGATTTGTCAATAAATTGCCTCTGTCCTGTCGTTTTCAGAAGTAATCGTTCCATGAAAGTAAACACCGGAAACAACGTAAATCGTGTTAAGTAATTATAACAAATCCTGGTATTTTCAAATTGGATATCACTCAGGACGCATTACTACTGCATTTAAATTTCTTTCAAAACAAACTTTTCTTTTTCTAATGTTTAGTTTCATAGCTGATAAATTTTGAAGGTGTTTTAAGACGGTATTGGCATTCATATATTTTTAACAGTAACAATAAAGTTCATCGATATACAACATATTACTTTAGGGCGACATAAAGGTAGTTTATTATTGTGTATCAGTCGTTTTTGTTAACGCTTTCTTCAATACAAGAAGGTCCCCAGTTTCTTCGTTTCATTAATTTGTATCTAATTCCAGCAGTAAATGCGAATCCTAACCGCTTAATCTAAGTTTGATATAAAAAAAAAACTCCAATAAAAAGCATCAAATAATATAGTTTGTTGTTTTAAGACAATCTGATGTGATTAAAAAAATAATGTTTATAAAATATAGTGACCAGATGATTTCGATAATGTTGCTGTTGTTGTCTTCGTCGTCGTATCCCACGGTGCCGCCGCGCTACTGTTGCCATCATTATTATCATTGGGGCCTATTATTCAGTTTATCTGCCATATCAACACAAAGAGAAGCTTATGGATGTTTTAACGCAGATGGAGTATATTAGTGTTTTATATGAACGTTAGTGTGTATGTATATCTAAATTGGCATTTACATCATGTACAGTACTTATTTCACAAATATGACAGTAGAATTCAAGTAGGCCTATATATTGGACAACGTTTATTTGCTAATACTGTATATAGCCCTACCACCATGGTTATAATTTTTGTTTTTTGTTGAATATATTTTACTGTATTAAAAATTAAGATGGTAAAGGTAGGAGAATAACCCATAATTCGTAGCCTCGTGCTGAATTGCGTATGGGCATGGTTCGTCTGGCGGCCGTAATAAGGCGCTTATAGTAGGCCTAGCTACATGTTCACATTATTCCACAACGACGGGGGATGAAATAAACCATAGTATCGGGGTAACCATCCGAAACAATTAATGGACCTCCATTTTAAGTCCTTGTCTTAGAAGGCTTGGTTCTAATAACCGAACTGGGCGAGGAGAGGCTGGAACCAGTGCTTTTGTCAAGGCTGTAGTTAGCTAGCTGAGCCCACTCGGCCAAAATACACATTTTCGCTTTAAAACCCCACCCCTTTAACTTTGATAATGTACTCGACATCGTACGTTCCAATTGACTGTATTCACCAATAAAGTTTTGTTGGATAGGCTTACGTTTGTATTTCCTGGACCCGCCTATTAATTACCGTAACTCGTTCTGATTCGTCAGACACATGTACGTATTTGTTTACACTACATAGATGGGGGTGTAAATCTCCCAGTAGGCTACATTTTTTGAGAAAAACGTGGTTGCGCCCCTTTCACCCAGTTTTTAATATTCGGTGCCTAACTTTAAAATCTCAGTTAATCAGCGAAAAATATTTTTGTTAATCCGTTTATGGCTGAAGGTTGTTATTAGAGATGAATGATCCCATCCAAAACAAACCAATTCTGCTCAAACCAACTCGGACCAATACCAACTCGCGCCACACAAAAACTCGGACCAAAATCAACTCGGACCAAAATCAACTCGTCCCAAAACCAACTCGGACCTAAACCAACTCGGACCAAAACCAACTCGGTTCAGACGACAACTTGGACCAAAGCAAGTTCGGTCCCGAACCAACTCGGACTAAAACAAACTCGGCCCAGACAACAACTAAAACCAAAACCAACTCGGCCCCAAACCAACTCAGACCAAAACAAACTCGGTCCAGAAGCCAACTCGGACCAAAACCAACTCGGCCCTGACTACATTTGGATAGATTTGATATTAATCTTATTTTTTAATTTTTAATGCATTATTGTTTCTTTGTACATAAATTGATGGATAATTCATATATATTTTTAATTATATAGTATATTTTTCTGTAGAGGTTTTATGATTGTTGCATGTTTTATCATGCATACGAAATTCATCTCAGACGTATATTAGGCTCACTCTTTAGCGCATTGGCACAATGACTGCACCTATATTACGATATCGATTAGGTTAAAATTAGTAGGGTGCTCCATGTGTATGAAATGAAAAGAATTACTATCATTTACAAATATAGGCCTAAATCGTAAATCTACAAATACAGTTACAACACTATATAATTCAATTACAAATACAATTTGCTTTTTTAAATACAAAACCCCACTGGAGACAAAAACCGTGAATTCACCTGAAATGTACGAAATTAGTTAAAATGTAGGCCTAGTGTTTGCTAGCGTTCATCTGGTAGTCGGATTTGCCAAGACTGTAATTGAAACATGCAATAATTATCAAAAAGTACCAAAAACATTTTAGAACTTTAGTGCAAGAGCATTTTTTGCAATTCAAACAAATACAAGAATAGGGCGACGATAAATTCGCCCTTATTATTGTTCACACAAATGCATCCGCTCCAACTGGCATCCGCTCGAACTGGCATCCGCTCGAAAGTGTCATTCGCTCGAATTGACTGGCTTAGCGATATTTGGTAGGCTATACCAAAACGGGCTTCGCTAATAAATAATATGATGGAAATTACATAGAATTACATTGGAATACATTAAAATGTTACAAAGTAACCCTTATACATAAATTTACTTTACCATGTTATCTGTAATTGGAGAATTTCAGAATTTTATTAATTTTCAACAATGTGGACTTCCGGAAACATTTTTGGAAGCTAGGGAGCCCATAATGGGAAGAACTACTAAACTTATTAGCGAATCAAGTTAAAGCAATGTCGATGATCAAAAAGATAAAAGTGAGAGTTTCTTCTTCTTTCCGATCCGATCGATACTTTGATAAGAAAGCTTTGTATTAAAGAAGAATACACAGTTGGAAAAATTAAGCTGTCTAAAAGTAAAAAGCAGTCCATTACAAAATCTCATAAACGGCTTATATTAATTAATATTAAAAAAGAAAGTTGTACTTTATCACTGTGTCCCACTATAGCCAATTTGGCAACCATTTGACACAATGAAAAAGAATAGGATTATCTTGAAAAATAATAATAAAATATTTATAGTTTATCACTGTGTCCCACACAATATGTACTATTACTAGCCAAATATAAACAGCCCCTCCCTCATCAATAAAAAGAAAACGTATTTCCAATCACAAAATTACATTGTTTTTTATGCTGTTGAAAAAATGATGCGGCCAAGA
>NW_022757468.1:242307-250961 GCF_011630105.1 Anneissia japonica
ACACAATGAAAAAGAATAGGATTATTTTTGAAAATAATAATAAAATATTTATAGTTTATCACTGTGTCCCACACAATATTTACTATCACTAGCCAAATATAAACAGTCCCTCCCTCATCAATAAAAACAAAAGCGCAACAACGAATTGTTCTGAAATTTTTTTTTTTCAGAACAATTATTAAATTGTTTTAAATTTTTAAAAACCGATAAAAAAATAAAAAAAACCGACCACCCTCATCGTTTTTTTTTTCTTTAAAGAGTGATAATCTAATAATATTTTTCTATGTGCTCTTAGCAGCCATTCAACACAATGAAAAAGAAAAGGATTAACTTAGAAAATATTAAACAAGACATTTATAGTTTATCACTGTGTCCCACTATAGCCAATTTAGGGCACATAGGAAAAAATTTTTTTTTTTTTTTTTTTTTTAATCGGAACAACTCCTTTTTTAATAGATGAGGGAGGGACTGTTTTTATTTGGCAAGAATATTGTAAATATTGTATAGAAACTGGTTTAATTTTTATTGTTTTTTAAAGAAAACGTATTTCCAATCACAAAATTACACTGTTTTTTATGCTGTTGAAAAAATGATGCGTCCAAGATAAAGAAACATTTTTTTGAGATTTCCGCATCAATATTTCCCAATTTTTTGACGCGGGCTGGAGTGATGGTCTAATATTTTTTTTCTATGTGCCCTTAACTTAGAAAATATTAAACAAGATATTTAGTTTATCACTCTGTCCCACCAATTTGGTATGGTCACCATTGGACACTATGAAAAAGAAAAGGCTCAGAAAATATTAAAGCCATTTATAGTTTATGACATTTTCGTAGTTTTTATCCTTTTTTGACTACTTTCATTGATAAATTAGAATGTAATGAACGGTTAGTTAGAAAATGTATCTGGCCTCTAGTATATTTCTAAATTGTCTATTTAATTCGGAAATATGGTGAGGTACGTTAAGTAATGTGGTTGCTTCTCGATTTTCGATTTGTAAATTGTCTAGGCATATGATCTGTTCATTGTGCTTTCGATTTTGATAATGATAGGAATGTGCGCCAAAATAATTAGATGATTAACATAAAAAGTATGATGTCGTTTATTTGTACAATACTTTCTATTGTTTCTAAAATTTGGTGGAGTAATGTAGTTCATGAGGTTATCATTGGAAAGTTATTGATCTATTGGTAAATTCTATAATCTGGTTGTTGCACGCATAATTATAGACATGTTTTTTACATTTTTCATTTTATTTCTTTATTCATGTTTTCCGCAATTCATGACAAAGTAAATTCAACCATATATATTCAAAACAGAGCGACGAAAAGGACTTCCACGAAACTCTTACATTACCTATTAAATAATAATGTTTTTGACGAATTGAGTAAAAAAATCCCCAATAAATTAATTAGGTACCCGAAAAATGAAATTTAAGTACTTACTATTCTAAAAACTACGATATTCAACTGATCCCCATTATGGTTGGGGCTCAGGTGAGAACATTTTGAGAAGTTGAAACTCGTTAGGATGCACAAAAAAGCACTTGAATAGTACAAAATTTACGATAACTACCTGAGCCTCACCATGGTTTTGGGGCGCAGATGAGTCAACTGCAAGAATTTGAGACTTTATAGATGCTCCAAAACATCACTCGGATACTTAAAATTTATGCAAATTCCAATCCATCTATCTCAGCCACCATGGTCGAGGCTGGGGTAAAACAATTGTAAAAACTTTTAGATGCCAGAAAATGGCACTTTAATACATAAAAACAACAAAAATTACTATATCCACATATCCTCATCATGGATGAGGCTGAGGTGAGAAAATGTTAAAAATTGTGGAATTTTGATGCCGGAAAATGGCAATTTCATACATAAAAACTAGGAAAATTATTATATTCACCTGAGCCCCGTCATGTTTAAGGCTGCATGAGAAAAAGTAGGAGAATGGCACTTTAATACTTAAAATTTATGTTGGTTATTTTTTAACATTGAAAAGGAGATGTCACCGGGACGCCACTGCCAAATAACTATTTTTGGCAGCGAAGGGACGCTACTAATAAACAATCAACAAACTACCGGGTTTCTGGGTTGATTTGCAAGGTACTACATGGCTCAACTATTTTTTACTTAGTGGTTAATTTGTAAAAATTGCACACAAATCATACGACGTCACTGACAACGCCTGGGACGGCAACTCGATTTTGAGAATAATTTTCCCAATAAAGTTATACTAAATAACTTCTAATGACGACCTTTTGTCTTCAGTTGTCTTTGTTGGTCATTCAACTGTCACCCCCTCGCAGCCACGAATATTTGACGAATTATGGCGAATTTTTATTACTTATTTGATAGGCATCGAGCTACTATAATATGGCTTCATGTAGGCTATGTTTTCTAATGTCGAAATCTGCTTCCAAAACCAAAGCATTTTAAATAAAACGAGAAACAAAGAGTTTGCAATGTAACCTAATTTACTTTCAAATCCTCTTTCTTCAAAGTGAAATTCTATATTTTGGAAATTTTGCACGAAACCTGTCAACCACGATGTCAAGGTCGAGGTTGCTTCCCCTATCGCTATGTATTCCAAGCATCATGAGTCTATCCAAACGAGCACTTGTCATAACAGAACGCAAAATATTTTTAATTAGTCTAATTGAACCATTATTATTATTATTATTATTATTATTATTATTATTATTATTATTATTGGCGCCACAACTGGATTCAATAATCTGCTGTATCCCTTGCTTTGCTATTTTCGATAGGTGAATAGGCCCTAATTATAACTTTTAGAGCATTGGTGAATATTTATTACTTCGTAATTTGCATAACAAATTTTATTTATAAACCATGCTCCATTCCTACGATGTCATTATTTATTATATAATGGCACTCGACTTATTTATATATTCACTCGGTTATTTATATATAATATTGGAAGTAAAAATCATTACTTAGATATAATGACCTTGACACGATATCACGTGTTCATTACATATAATGAGTTCAAGATATACATATAATGGTTTTGCGACAGCTATTATTTTTATATAATGAAATGTAAAAGCAGTTATTTATAAATAATGAGTTAGTCAATTCGTTATTTATATATAATGAGGTGTCTTTTAATTACTTTTAAGTTCTTCAAAATTCAAGTTTTTCCTTCTTGAAATTATTATGATGAATCAAATGAACTTACCCAAAGAGAAAATGGAGGTTCAGGTTCTCCCAGGCAAAATGTTGATTTTTAAATGGTAGGAAATGCGACTTTAATTTAAGTTCTTCAAAATTAAAGGTTTTCCCCTCTTGAAAACGATCAGGTAAATTTTTCCCATTGTTATTACAGCAGATAGGCCTTATGTGTGTATACATACAGTACCTAAACAAATTGAGTAGTTGCATACGATTTTTTTCCATGAATCAATAAATCCAAAAAAGAAAGGAGATTCCGGAAAATGTTGATTCTTAGAAGGCGGAAAATAAGCTTTCCCGACTTATGAGGTGCCTTTTAATTAATTTTTATTTCTTTAACATTCAAGGTTTTTCCCCTCTTGAAAATGATTCAATGAATCAATGACTTCCGAAGCAAAAATCTGTCCGGGTTACCCCGGAAAAATTTTGATTTCTAGAATGCGGGAAATTAGCATTCCTAACTTCTGAAATGTCTTTTAAATGACTTTTTAAGTTCTTAAAAATTCAAGGTTTTCCCCTCTTGAAAACGGTCAGGTAAAATTTTCTCATGTCTTATTTTATGTGTGTTTACATACATAAACAAATAGAGTAATTGCATACGATTTTTTGTTTCCATGAATCAATAAATTCTCAAAAAGAAAGTGGGGTCCTATGGTTCTTCCCCGGGAAAATTTTGATTCCTAGGTGGCGGGAAATGAGCTTTCCCGACTTCTGTGGTGTCTTTTAATGACTTTTAAATTCTTTAAAATTCAAGGGTCCCCCCCCCCCTTGAAAATGATTCAATTAATCAATGAACTCCAAAGATAAAGGCGGTCCGGGTTCCCCCGGAAAAATTTCGATTTCTAGATGGCGGGAGATGAGCTTTCCTGACTTCTGAAATGTCTTTTAAATGACTTTTTAAGTTCTTAAAAATTCAAGGTTTTCCCCTCTTGAAAACGGTCAGGTAAATGTTTCTCATGTCTTATTTTATGTGTGTATACATACATAAATAAATGAGTAGTTGCACGCGTATTCTTCTTTCCATGAATCGATAAATCCCAAAAAGAAAGGGTGGTCCGAGGGTTATCCCCCGGGAAAATTTTGATTCCTAGATGGCAGGAAATAAGCTTTCCCGACACTTGAAGTGTGTTTTAATTACTTTTACCCGCTCACGGGTCCTGAAAAGTTAGGTCTAGACTTTTTTTTTGTTGGCCAAGGGAGGGGTCAGGACCCACCCCTCCCCCAGATCCGCCAATGTGAATTGCAAGAAAATTTAACTCGGTTGGGGACTGGATAAACATTCTCTTTCCCATCCTTATCCTCCTTTCCTCTTTCATTTCTTGCATTTCTTTCCAATCATACAAAAATCTCCAGACATTATATATCCGCCAGCCCGTTAAACACTGTGGGTGTAATTTTTTTGCAAAAAAAAAATAGGGAGGGGGAGGCGTACGCCCCTTACCTCTAATCACCATTCTAATATTTAACAAAGGGCCCAGAAATCAACTAAGCAAATCAGCTGTTGAATGTCACTCACACCAATGGCAATAAATCGTGCTTTATTTAGGCTAGGGTAGGCCTAGCCTAGCCCAGATGAGACCCTAGCGCCCCACGTAGGGCCTAGGCTAGCCTAACTACAGCATTGAAGATCACCAGTATTTAGTTATTGAATATAAAAGTTCTATTTATTGAATTAAAATGTTCTACCAGATTGAACGATCAAACTATCATCTGTTGAGAGAGATAACGTTACACGCCATCCTGTAATGTTGGTGAATGTCTAGGGGATCATCTTAATAATTCAACACTTACTGTATATGGAGAATTGAAAACTAGCTACAGTGTACCTTGGGCTGTGATACCTTCAGTGCAGGGATCGTCTCAAAAATTCCGTTTTTTTTTTGTTTTTTTTTTTTTTTTTTTTTTTTTTACTTAAAATGTTTTTTCTTGCTAATTTTTCACTAGACAACCGGGCAACATGAATAGTAAATTGGCTAGCCCGGAGCGGATTTTTTTTTTTTGTGATATAAGGAGGGGGGGCGTCGCAGGCCCCTAAATCCGCCCCTGATAATGAATTATTATATAAATAATTGTGCTAAATAATAAATTTACACTTGGCGCCTCATACATTTTTACCTCATAGCTACCCGAAATAAAATAGTAGACTCCAAACACACGTAGCCCGCTTATGGACATCAATCATAACCGAATCCTGTTTTGGCATACTTTGAATATACCTGCCTATTGTCGGCGCAGTTCGCCAAGCAAGAAGCATTAGAAAGCATCCGCAAATACGGTAGGCTAGTAGACGCATAGCTACGGCCAGCTACAGTATGGCCTAACGGCGAATCTTTGAAAGGAGACTAGATTTTACTTTAGAAAAAGGTGTGAAATTTCAGTAAGCCTATCCTATCCAAATATACAGTGTTAGGCGAATTTATACACTGAGTACTATATACAAGAATTGGAACTAAGACACTGTTCCAAACATGAAGCTTAACTTCGGTGCTCGACCCCTGTGTACACATACCTGCACTTTCTAGTGAATAAAAGGCCTTTTGACAGTTACAGATGCGTTGAAAATCAATGCGCAATTTACTTTTAAAATTACTATTAAGTGTAACCCCACGATGCGTAACAGACTCGGTGATATTCAAGATACAATTATATTCAAGAAACAGATTGGTTTTTGGATCAATGTATATTTGCCAAAGATTGTGCATACGGTTTTTGTAGGAATAAAACGAAGACCATGAGATACAATATAATTATTGGCCTATACGATAAGCTCTGAAGCCCAGTCGATGTTAAGCTAGTGAGCAACTAGTCGTCTGCCTAGCAGAATACATTAAACTTCGATTTTGCAATAATGATACCACAATCGAGATTCTGAAGGCCTTTCACCGGGTCTTTGTAGAAAATGTTAGATAAGAGGAGATGATAGACCACCTTGCCCTGTGCCTTTACGGATTAAGATATTTCTACCGATCGTGTTATTTCACTTAAAGCCCCATTCCCGGCAAAATTTCACTAAAAATGACTTTTTTTTTAGAAAATATGCATTTACATTACTCCAATTATTATAAATCATGGAAAAATATTGGCATGATTTTTAGTTTTACGCAAAAGAATAAAAAAAATGAGAAATACAGACTATTTCTCATAAATTATTACCATTTTCTCGATGAATTTATCGTTACTAGGCAAATTCAGAGGTTGTAGATCGCATCCACTGGAATACTCTCGCTTTTATGTATACTTTATACAGTCAATAAACCTTGGTTGTTACGATCTGTAAATACATCATTCACAGTGGCCGCTGCCTTTGTGGTGATTTTACCATGTACAACCTAAATTGGGATGGATCAAAATCGACATTAAAACATAAATGAAGTAGGCATAACTCAAACATTTTGGAGAGGGTAATATACAACAATAGGTCTATAATTAGTAGGGATTGATGGATCAAGGACAGGTGTTTATAGGTACAACACATGCGATGGAAGTGTGTACGTGTGTGTTTACCTACCATTCATACATTACCATCATTAACTTCGTCTCTCTGGCTCCTATGCTTCCGATTTTGTTATTTTGTTGAAGAAATTGTTACACAATTCATTTCAATTTAATTTAGGCCTACATGGATCATCCAGATTTCACACACAATCCGCGATTTGGATTAGGATGATGATGCCTTTTAATCTAGCCGGCCGCGAAAGTAAATGTGTGAAATGTTCTGTAGTTAAACTGTAAATTTATTGCATAGTTTAATTAAATTCAGTTACAAAAGTATATTTGATTTAACAATTAATTTAATATAATACCTACCTGACGTCTTAGGCCTTTATTATGAAGAATAAAAAAGAATATGTACTGTATAGGCCTACATGACTTTTCACTTTTGGGACTGCAAGAGGAAAAGAACATTGTTTTCAATATAGAATGCTACTGTCTCTGTTTCTACACTTCCTGTTTCACACTGAGTCCTAAGGAGGTCGGCTTTACCCACCAGAACACAGTGGCGGACCGCCAAGACAAGCAAGGTATGCAGTGCCCCTGGCCATGGAGTTGTTATAGTCAATATAACAACTCCCTGCCCTGGCTAAAACAAATTTTAAAAAATTTGTAGTACACTACAGTTTCTCCGTTTTATTTAGCATTTCTTAGGCAGGATCTTCTATATACACACACTAATCTTTCGAGTGGAATGCTATTCATTGGAATAGCAACGTTTTTCAATGTTTGACCTATACTTTGGTACCTAGGATAAGGCACAATCGGGCCTATCGCATCGTATTTAGAATTTCCGCATGGCCGGTCTTCGATACCAGCCAATCACTTTATTCAGTGAGTCAATGGAAGTCAGAGCATCAGCGTGACCACTCAAATTTTTGATATACCCAATGACTGGGTCGAAATTACCGAAGATTCAGCAAAAATTGCCCAAATTTACCCAAGCTTCCTGAAAATGCATTAAAATTTGAAAAAAAACCCGTGTTTTTTGCATGTATAGTTTCTCTTTTAGTTCAATTTATAAACCATTTTTATTGTAATTGTTTGTGTTAATTATTAAAATTAATATTCATGAGGTGATAATACAAATAGAAAAATACGCCCTCAGTCGGCCAGTGTTATCAGTAGATCGGTGATCAAGTTTTATTATGTAATGCATTAATTAGGTAAGATCAATGGCAACGCAAATCACAAATAAACAATTCTGAACCCATGTTTATAGCAATTAACAGTCAATTAACAATGTTATGTGCACTTCGTTGAGTTTTGCTTACTTGAATGAACTGACATATACTTTGTTACTTCTTAATTCTTCCTCTATGACAAAAATATTTAATTTTCTTAGTAAAAATAATATACCCAAGGATTTGGACGGAATACCCAAGAACCCAAGACCGAGTCAAAATACCCAAAATCTTGGGTAAATACCCAAGGAGTGGTCACCCTTACAGCGTTTAAATTTGCTATTGTGACAACCGTGTGATGGCGTCAGAATAGCCAATTTAACACTGGAATGTAAGCAGTGCTTCCAAAAGTATGTGCGCATGCTCTTCTCACAAATCGGGACCTCCACTGCCGATCGGGTATTCCATCTACAAGCCTAAACTTAATCGAGTTTAATATATACATATGACCGGTATAGAAGAAACTTTGAATTATTATTATTTGAATTGAAATTAAAATAGAGGAATAAGAATTAATTGAAGAGAAGACAACCGTGCCGGTATTAGAAATAACATGCATTGTATTTTGACTAAAGAACTCAATCTGATTCTGTATAGTAGTGTAGTAGGCTTGCGAATTTTTCCTATCACCATCAGCCCCTAGCATCAGTGGCGGGTCTTGAAATGGAAGGGAGCTGATGTTGTTAGGAAGGTAAAGTGGGGGATCGGTGATTATGAGGGGATAACTCGCAAAATAAGGTGATATGAGTGATTGTTAATTACTTGAGCATGATTGGTG
>NW_022757468.1:256704-266257 GCF_011630105.1 Anneissia japonica
TTTTTATTACTTATTTGATAGGCATCGAGCTACTATAATATGGCTTCATGTAGGCTATGTTTTCTAATGTCGAAATCTGCTTCCAAAACCAAAACATTTTGAATAAAATGAGAAACAAAGAGTTTGCAATGTAACCTAATTTACTTTCAAATCCTCTTTCTTCAAAGTGAAATTCTATATTTTGGAAATTTTGCACGAAACCTGTCAACCACGATGTCAAGGTCGAGGTTGCTTCCCCTATCGCGATGTATTCCAAGCATCATGAGGCTATACAAACGAGCACTTGTCATAACAGAACGCAAAATATTTTTAATTAGTCTAATTGAACTATTATTATTATTATTATTATTATTATTATTATTGGCGCCACCACTGGATTCAATAATCTGCTGTATCCCTTGCTTTGCTATTTTCGATAGGTGAATAGGCCCTAATTATAACTTTTAGAGCACTGGTGAATATTTATTACTTCGTAATTTGCATAACGAATTTTATTTATAAACCATGCTTCCTACGATGTCATTATTTATATATAATGGCACTCGACTTTAACGGTTATTTATATATAATATTGGAAGTAAAATCCATTACTTAGATATAATGACCTTGACACGATAACACGTGTGCATTTCATATAATGAGTTTGAAGTCCAAGATATACATATAATGGTTATGCGACAGCTATTATTTTTATATAATGAAATGTAAAAGCAGTTATTTATAAATAATGAGTTAGTCAATTCGTTATTTATATATAATGAGGTGTCTTTTAATTATGGAGGTTCAGGTTCTCCCAGGCAAAATGTTGATTTTTAAATGGTAGGAAATGAGCTTTCCCGACTTCTGATGTATCTTTTAGCGACTTTAATTTAAGTTCTTCAAAATTCAAGGTTTTCCCCTCTTGAAAACGATCAGGTAAATTTTTCCCATTGTTATTACAGCAGATAGGCCTTATGTGTGTATACATACAGTACATAAACAAATTGAGTAGTTGCATACGATTTTTTCCATGAATCAATAAATCCCAAAAAAGGGGATTCCGGAAAATTTTGATTCTTAGAAGGCGGGAAATAAGCTTTCCCGACTTATGAGGTGCCTTTTAATTAATTTTTATTTCTTTAAAATTCAAGGTTTTTCCCCTCTTGAAAATGATTCAATGAATCAATGACTTCCGAAGCAAAAATCGGCCCGGGTTACCCTGGAAAAATGTTGATTTCTAGAATGCGGGAAATGAGCTTTCCTGACTTCTGAAATGTCTCTTAAATGACTTTTTAAGTTCTTCAAAATTCAAGGTTTTCCCCTCTTGAAAACGGTCAGGTAAATTTTTCTCATGTCTTCTTTTATGTGTGTATACATACATAAATAAATGAGTAGTTGCACGCGTATTCTTTTTTCCATGAATCGATAAATCCCAAAAAGAAAGGGTGGTCCGAGGGTTATCCCCCGGGAAAATTTTGATTCCTAGATGGCAGGAAATAAGCTTTCCCGACACTTGAAGTGTGTTTTAATTATTTTTACGTTCTTCAAAATTCTAATTTTCTTATTGTAACATAAAAAAAAAATATCAGCTCACGGGTCCTGAAAAGTTAGGTCTAGACTTTTTTTTTCTTTTTTTTATTTGGCCAAGGGAGTGGTCAGGACCCATTACCCCTCCCCCAGATCCGCCAATGTGAATCGCAAGAAAATTTAACTCAGTTGGGGACTGGATAAACATTCTCTTTCCCATCCTTATCCTCCTTTCCTCTTTCATTTCTTGCATTTCTTTCCAATCATACAAAAATCTCCAGACATTATATATTTTTTGCCAAAAAGTGGGGACCACTGTGGGTGTAATTTTTTGGCAAAAAAAATAGGGAGGGGGGGGGGGAGGCGTACGCCCCTTACCTCTAATCGCCATTCTAATATTTAACAAAGGACCCAGAAATCAACTAAGCCAATCAGCTGTTGAATGTATAGGTATCAAGTCACTAACCCCAATGGCAATAAATCGTGCTTTATTTAGGCTAGCTCGGCTAGGGTAGGCCTAGCCTAGCCTAGATGAGACCCTAGCGCCCCACGTAGGGCCTAGGCTAGCCTAACTACAGCATTGAAGATCACCAGTATTTAGTTATTGAATATAAAAGTTCTATTTTTTGAATTAAAATGTTCTACCAGATTGAACGATCAAACTATCATCTGTTGAAAGAGATAACGTTACATGCCATCCTGTAATGTTGGTGAATGTCTAGGGGATCATCTTAATAATTCAACACTTACTGCATGTGGAGAGTTGAAAACTAGCTACAGTGTACTTTTGGGCTGTGATACCTTCATTGCAGGGATCGTCTCAAAAATTCCGGTTTTTTTTTTTGTTTTTGTTTTTGTTTTTTTTTTCTTGCTAATTTTTCACTAGACAACCGGGCAACATGAATAGTAAATAGGCTAGCCCGGAGCGGATTTTTTTTGTGATATAAGGGGGGGGGGGCGTCGCAGGCGTCCCCCACTAAATCCGCCCCTGATAATGAATTATATATAAATAATTGTGTTAAATAATAAATTTACAATTGGCGCCTCATACATTTGTACCTCCTAGCTACCCGAAATGAAATAGTAGACTCCAAACCACGTAGCCCGCTTATGGACATCGAACATAACCGAATCCTGTTTTGGCATACTTTTTGAATACCTGCCTATTGTCGGCGCGGTTCGCCAAGCAAGAAGTATAGAAAGCATCCGCAACTACGGTAGGCTAGTAGACGCATAGCTACGGCCAGCTACAGTATGGCCTAACGGCAAATCTTTGAAAGGAGACTAGATTTTACTTTGGAAAAAGGTGTGAAATTTCAGTAAGCCTATCCTAGGCCTACTAATAAGGAAGGCTTGATTGAAGTGGTCATGTCATGGCTACAGTTATACCCCAGTAGGTCTATAGGGCAAGGGCCATGCTTATAATAATATACAGCTGACCTAATATACAGCTAGGCGTGCCGTAGGACTAGCCTACGCAAATTCGCGTCCGGAAGCTCTCTAGCCAAAACGGCAATAAACCAAAACCAACACTTTTTCACCAGAACGGCCAAAAAGGCAACGGTGTATGGAGCGCCGAAAGTGCGACCGCAAATCTAGAACAAGATGTAAAACACATATTTGAAACATGTTTAATGTTATCGTTTGTTGAGTTTTTATTTAGGGTATTATATGTTTATCATGTTTATAGATGCTTAAATAAAATTTATATTAAATAAGTATTGTATAGCAATGAAAACTTGAAAACATCTGCTCACTGAACGGTTCACTGCACACCTTAACACAATAAATGAGTCAAAACGGGACCCCATTTTCTCACAAAATCCACTATATAATTTGAAGGGTTTCATTTGGCAATCTGGGGCGATCGGATTATAAAACTAGATGTTTTAAGCTTTATAATCATCTATATATTCTTACGATTAATGCAAAATTGAGTGATCATTTTTCTTCTAAAGTTGACTACCTCTTATGCTTTTGCATAGGAAAAAGGTTGAAATTAGAGTGTCCTTTTTCTTTTTACCATAACTCTGCAACGACAGGTCGCTAAACTTCGGGGTGAAAGTCAATTGTAGCTCATAAATTAAGCTTTCTTGCCATGTAAGTCCCATGGGGGTTGCTTATTATATAACCATTGATCATCAACTGTTTTTTACTTTCAATGAATGACGTCACGCGGTTACGGCCAATAGCAGCTACGAATTTCGAGTTTTTTTGCGGTAAGTGCGTTCATGCATAAGATGTAGGTCAAATTAACTTAATAAGCTTTTGTCGAAAATAGAGGGAAAGTTTTCATTATGTCATTTGTTTGTCATACGTTTGTTTTTCTTGTTTGGTGTTTTGTTTACATGTCATCGTAAATGTTCTGGGCATGTTTATAATAATAAATATAAACATAAATGAAAGTACTTAATGATATGAAAGAAGATATTGAAGAGGAAACGTTCCCACAAATAGGTAGTTCCAATGTTACTTGAGGTGATGCTAACACAAAATTTGTATTTTTTTTAAATTTGTTTGATTTTAATGTTTGATACATCCGATTATCAATCAATCAATCAATCAATCAATTTATTCAACGATAAACCCCAACAAAGGGAAAGTGAAATACAGAAACTACAAAAAGTGGCATAAAAATTTCACAATTAAAAAGATCGAAACACAAACAAGTATCCAGAATTAACCATGAAGCAAGGTTAATTAAAAGGATTTTGTTAAGTTAATAATTGTATTAATATTATTCGCAATTATGAAAATGACAATAAACTCTGCAATTTGAGTCGTTAACAACCAGTTGCGACAGGAGATCAATTTGATTAGATAAAATGATATCCTTAACTTATGCGAGATTCAGAGTATGCTGAAGCAGAGGTGTCGTTCTACAACACTTAGGGATACCTAATGCTGCTTTGAATAATTTACTTTGTATTTTATCCAAATATACAGTGTTAGGCGAATTTATACACTGAGTACTATATACAAGAATTGGAACTAAGACACTGTTCCAAACATGAAGCTTAACTTCGGTGCTCGACCCCTGTGTACACATACCTGCACTTTGTAGTGAATAAAAGGCCTTTTGACAGTTACGGATGCGTTG
This sequence comes from Anneissia japonica, assembly GCF_011630105.1. NCBI lineage: Eukaryota > Metazoa > Echinodermata > Crinoidea > Comatulida > Comatulidae > Anneissia > Anneissia japonica. Next base: position 261,311 of record NW_022757468.1, read on the forward strand.
AAAATCAATGTGCGATTTAGCCTACTTTTAAAATTACTATTAAGTGTAACCCCACGATGCGTAACAGACTCGGTGATATTCAAGATACAATTATATTCAAGAAACAGATTGGTTTTTGGGTCAGTGTATATTTGCCAAAGATTGTGCATACGGTTTTTGTAGGAATAAAACGAAGACCATGTGATACAATATAATTATTGGCCTATACGATAAGCTCTGAAGCCCAGTCGATGTTAAGCTAGTGAGCAACTAGTCGTCTGCCTAGCAGAATACATTAAACTTTGATTTTGCGATAATGATACCACAATCGAGATTCTGAAGGCCTGTGACCGGGTCTTGTAGAAAATGTTAGATAAGAGGAGGTGATAGGCCACCTTGCCCTGTGCCTTTACGGATTAAGATATTTCTACCGATCGTGTTATTTCACTTAACATTAACACATAATACTAGTGTATCATGCGTGCATACATCGCCACCAGTCATCATTTATAACATTATTTAATGTATAAAAGATAATAGAGTGGCAATTGATCAAACGCTCCTTCAGCATCGAAGGAACAAGAATAGACATTTGAACCTTGGTTGTTACGATCTGTAAATACATCATTCACAGTGGCTGCTGCCTTTGTGGTGATTTTACCATATACAACCTAAATTGGGATGGATCAAAATCGACATTAAAACATAAATCAATTAGGCATAACTCAAACATTTTGGAGAGGGTAATTGATACAACAATAGGTCTATAATTAGTAGGGATTGATGGATCAAGGACAAGTGTTTATAGGTACAACACATGCGATGGAAGTGTGTACGTGTGTGTTTACCTACCATTCATACATTACCATCATTAACTTCGTCTCTGGCTGCTATGCTTCCGATTTTGTTATTTTGTTGAAGAAATTGTTACACAATTCATTTCAATTTAATTTAGGCCTACATGGATCATCCAGATTTCACACACAATTCGCGATTTGGATTAGGATGATGATGCCTTTTAATCTAGCCGGCCGCGAGAGTATATGTGTGAAATGTTCTGTACTTAAACTGTAAATTTATTGCATAGTTTAAATAAATTCAGTTACAAAAGTATATTTGATTTAACAATTAATTTAATATAATACCTACCTGATGTCTTAGGCCTTCATTATGAAGAATAAAAAAGAATATGTACTGTATAGGCCTACATGACTTTTCACTTTTGGGACTGCAAGAGGAAAAAAACATTGTTTTCAATATAGAATGCTACTGTCTCTGTTTCTACACCTCCTGTTTCACACTGAGTCCTAAGGAGGTCGGACCGCCAAGGCAAGCAAGGTTGCAGTGCCCCTGGCCAGGGAGTTGTTATAGTCACTATAACCCGAGTTGTTATAGTCACTATAACAACTCCCTGCCCTGGCTAAAACAAATTTATAAAAAATTTGTAGTACACTACAGTTTCTCCGTTTTATTTAGCATTTCTTAGGCAGGATCTTATATATACACACACTAATCTTTCGAGTGGAAATGCTATTCATTGGAATAGCAACGTTTTTCAATGTTTGACCTACTTTGGTACCTAAGATAAGGCACAGTCGCACCTATCGCATCGTATTTAGAATTTCCGCATGGCCGGTCTTCGATACCAGCCAATCACTTTATTCAGTGAGTCAATGGAAGTCAGAGCATACCCTTACAGCGTTTAAATTTGCAATTGTGACAACCGTGTGGTGGCGTCAGAATAGCCAATTTAACACTGGAATGTAAGCAGTGCTTCCAAGAGTATGTGCGCATGCTCTTCTCACAAATCGGGACCTCCACTGCCGATCGGGTATTCCATCTATAAGCCTAAACTTAATCGATTAAAGTTTAATATATTTACATACATATGACCGGTATAGAAGAAACTTTGAATTATTATTATTTGAATTGAAATTAGAATAGAGGAATAGGAATTCATTGAAGAGAAGACAACCATGCCGGTATTAAAAATAACATGCATTGTATTTTGACTATAGAACTCAATCTGATTCTGTATAGTAGTGTAGTAGGCTTACGAACTTTTCCTATCACTAGCAGCCCCTAGCATCAATGGCGGGTCTTGAAATGGAAGGGAGCTGATGTTGTTAGGAAGGTAAAGTGGGGGATCGGTAACTCGCAAAATAAGGTGATATGAGTGATTTTTATTTACTTGAACATGATTGGTGGGCGGGGGCGCGACTGGGGGATGGGCGAGTATTTTTTCAGGGGTAGGGGGAGGACGTGCATCCCCTTGTACATCCTAGATATGCCAATACCTAGCATACCCTGCAATTTACTCTGCGGTCCGTCACTGCCAAAACACACTATAAGAATGATCATATTACAATAACAGTTGTAAATAACCACCAAGGTAAAAAGAAAATCAAAATGAGTATGTATATATCAAGCATCGTAAGAAAGGCAAACAGGTTCCCACATACTAAAATAAAATAAATCCCGTTTATTCCTTTTTGGAGCAATAAAGTTTAATATCTTATCAGACACCCTTTAAATTACCACAAAACGCCGTAAATAAACCATGTACTTCAGTGTTCTATAGTGAGGCTGTGAATCGCGACCGAAATGCATTCTTGCCGTTTTGGTTATTGCCTTTTTAGTTTATTGCCGTTTTGACCTGATACCCCACATCACAATCCGGCAATAGTTGAGCAGTTGGCTCAATATTGCACTTACTGATAAAAGCATTGGCACACATGTACTATGAACCATAATGAATATTTTCAGGTAGGGACTCATGTCAACAGCGCCCTCCCCTGTCCAGAAATTGTAAATTTATATTTTTAGCCATATTTGATATAAAAGTGTAATTTAAATCAATCGTTATTTTTCATTTATATATTTTATAGTAGTGACATTAATATAAGTATTAATGACAAATAGTTTGGCCCTATAAAAACGTAAAAAGATCAAAAAAATTGGTCAAAAAATAACATTCCTATTTTAAACATACTTATGTAGGAACAATTGTATTACAAATTATCTATAAATAATAGTAGCGATATGCATAAAAAATATTAAAGACAAATAGATTGTAAAATTTAAATGTATACTGTAACCCTCACTCTGATTTCTACAAGTCATATACTCTATTCATTCTGCTGTATCTGTCATACCGCTGGGAAAAATATACAACTTTGGTTGTTTTTATTACATTTATTTTGATTTCATCATCATGTATTGTTATTTAAAAAAGGCACAAATTGAACAATTTGTCATGCAGTTGATGAAGTAGATAGGGTAGCCGTGTTAGTCTGGATAATAACAGTTAATTAAAGACAAACAGCACATTCCAGGCTAACTAATTTTATTATTACACAAGCTTTTGACCACGCAGTGGACTTCATCAGGTGAATGTACAAATGGGATAAAAAATATGATCATAAGAAAGATTAAAACTTTTTTTTTCTAGATGTTTACTGAGTTTGTTAGAAATAGAAATTGGGTCTTTATGGGAATATAAAATTGCACTGTCGTCTGCATATAGCAGAAATTTACAATCAGAATCAATACTGAACCTTGTCGTTCATATAGATGAGGAACAGTTATAACGGTCCTAGTATGCTACCTTTGGTACTCTTAACTGGGTTGGCTGCGGAAGTAACACTTTATTTTTGTCAGTAAGACATCACCCGAACCAGTTATTAGATCAAAGTCTAAGATATTTAAGAACCCTAAACTCAAGGTCGATAAAACCATATTTCTGTTCATCCATCTTGAAAGTTCTTTTTCACAATCTTGCGTAGTGGAGTGACATTAGACGTTGTCAACTTTAAGGTATTGAGATTCAGCCACCATGTCCAGAGTGTGTGTGGTTGGGTGTGGGGTCATCGGATTATCAACTGCCATTGTAGTGCAACAGTCATTGAATGCACACGTCACTATCATAGCTGATAAATGGTCACCTCACACGACAAGTGACGGTGCTGCTGGATTGGTGGAATGTATGCTGGATAATAATACGCCGCAAGATCACAAACAGAGGTGAGCATCCTGCTGACCACCATTGGTACATGTGGTCGAAAATCACTCAGGTATGGTGGTAAATTGCTGTGGTGTAAAGGGTTAGGGCCAGTAGGCTACTTGTGGGAGGGGCCCAGTCATTCCCTCTCCCCAAATGTTGAAGCAAGCAAAATTGCCCTCAAGTATCTAATGTTTGTGAACTAGCGCACCCTCACTTCACATTCTTTCACCCCTATCAGTCCCCTTCCATTTCAAGACTCTTAGCTATGCCACTGACTGGAGCTCTATCTACAGTAATACATAATTTTCTACTATGAATATTGTTCATCATTTTCAATAAAAAAAAAAGTAGCCAGAAGTCTTTCATAATCATTATATATTTTTTTTACATTGCTGGGAACTACTTAAACTGCACATCACATTAAATTTGAAATAACTTTCTTTTTCAGGGACTGGATCTTGAGAACTGAAAAATATTTGGAATCTCTGGTTCGGAGTGAAGACACTGGTGCTGCTTGCGTACAGATCCTCTCAGGCTACTACCTCAGCAAACATAACACACAGGTGACATAGACTGCACAAGATAACCTATGTTAATTAAAGTTTTGAAAATTAGTTATGTTGCTCTTTATGTAGTAGGTTCCAATTCATAGATGTTCCATAATGAAAGGTCTGTTTTCCTTGAAATATGTTCCATTTCAGGGGTCCCATGTTGGAAGAAGTCAATTCAGGGAGTAGGGGTGGCGCTAGTAGTGGGCGGTTGCAGGGCCCCCGTCAGGGAGAGCTCCTCCCCCCTCTTTTGCCAAAGAAAAATTAGAGTTATTGTCTACACAATAGTAGACTCTAAAATCAATTAAATAAGCTTTTTAAGGGCTTCGCCCCCTGGACCACTTTCGATATATTTTTGAGAAACTTCCGACCACGCACACTTTGATCCCGTCAGGGACATCGGCCCCCTCGTCGAGG
>NW_022757468.1:266442-279445 GCF_011630105.1 Anneissia japonica
CTTCTTATCTTTTTCTTCCCATTTTTTTAATTTTGAAGAATTTGGTATGGGTGGGGGGTGGGGGGTTTTCCCATTGATTCCGCCACTGATCTGGTTAATGAGCTTTCGTAACTTTTAATTACAGTTATAAAATAAAAATTGGTATTTATTTTTTTTTTTTTGGCTTTAATTAATTTTAAAGTCATTGAAGCCACACACAGCACACCTCATCATGTGTAAAGATGATGTCCATCATCAATACCAACTGCGTATTATGCTCTACGACTCACTTCTCTCCAGTAGTTCTCTATTGGTAAAGCTCATACAGTTCAGACGATGACTATCAGATTATTTAATCAAAATTATTTTACCACACAGTAATATAAAATGTTGATTGTGCAGCAATTAATTTGACTATACTACCGCACTTCAAATTGAATAGACCTATTCATAAGTTGAAAAATATGCAACATCACTTTTCCTATATGCGTTTTTTCTCAAATCTACGTAATATAATAAAGTTATGTTGCAGTTTGGTAATCAAAATGTTATGCTGTAGAATTAAATATGTGTATGCAACATCACTTTTCCTTTATGCATTTTTTTTCTCAAATCTACGTAATATAATAACGTTATGTTGCAGTGTGGTAATCAGAATGTTATGTTTTAGAATTAAATATGTGAATGTAATTTAATTCCTTACTAAATAAAGTTGCAAACGTTGCTGCAGCATCATTATGCAAGAATTATTTTCTAACATATAACATTACCACAGCTTTTGCGAATGTTATAATAATGTTTTGTGTTCGTTGAGATCTTTCTGTATCTTTTTTTTATATTAACATTCAACTGCAAAATCAGAGGAAATTGCATGCCTTTGTCATAATTGTTTGTCCCACAGCAATGAACTCGTTTTTTTTAGCATCAAAACGTTCATCACAACAATTTATGGTTAAAGACTCATTATTTTCAGATAGGAAACTTGTCTCAATATGTTAATGGCTTCAGGAAGCTCAGTATTAAGGAGATGGCAGCGTATTTTCCAAACTACAAGTTAGCCTTTATTTGATTTTTCTTTTGGAGTATACAGTAGCTCTAGAAGATACATTATGTTTTTTGCTGTAATTGTATTATATAATTATTAATAATAAACAGTATTAGTGTACTTATAAGTTAAAACTATAAAACAAATATAATTGTGGTCTATATTATCATATTTTTTTTTATCTGAGAGAACATTTTTTTATTTGAACTAAGTTTTGGCTGAGTTACTGTTTATAATTATGTTTATATAGTAACAAATCAAAAGTAAACTATAAAAACTGTAAAAGATCAGTCTCAAACCATTAAAAAATGTTGAAATCAATATTTATTTTTTAAAAATGACTGATCTATATTTTGATGATATGCACAATATGTGGTTCAAAATTGCTTTCATCCAAGACTAACAAATGGGGAGGATGTGCTTCTAACCTATGAACTCTGGGTTGAAAGCTAATAACCAACACATACTCTTCATTAATTTGTGATTTTTATCTCTAATATTCAGTAACGGTTGGTTTGTGACTATGCTACAACTTGAGTGTCACAAATACTTGCCTTGGCTAATGAATAAGTGAGTAGTACTTTAGGATTTTTTTCTTCAGGATTTTCTACAAACTTGAATTTTTCATCATGGTAAAAATTTGCTGCAGTAAATTCTAAGTATCATATAAACACTTTACTTCAATTTTGTTTACCAGCTCAACAACCCAATAAGACTAGTATTTGTTTTTAACGTTCTGGGTAGTGAGTTTCGGCAAATTGCATGAGGTTTATTTTGGTCAAAAATTTGAAAAACACTATTCTAGAATGAACCTTGTTAGTGCATAAAACTAACCATGTAACCAATCAGAACAATTCCAGGATCTGAATATGTGTTAGTCTTCCTCAAACGCATGTGTTATCCTACAAACTCTGCCGTTTTATGGAACATTTGATATCAACAATATCGAAGGGCCAGAGCTTATGGCAAAGGTACATTGTATTCTAAAGCACTCAAAATATAGAATCTATGTTTGATTTCATTAAATGTAGCTACACAGTCCAATAGTAAAGTTAGACTTTTTTTTCGCGAACTTGTTTTTTTAGAGATTGTCAGAGGAGGGTGTGAAAAATTATTAGTTTTGTCAAAAACATCCAGACGGAGGAGAAAATAAGAACAAAATTGTATTGGTGAAAACAAACAATGTAGTAAATGTGATGGTTAAATGCATAAAATTTATATAATTAGAAAGAAATATGCATACCATATTTTCGGACATTTCAAGGTAGCGGCGGGTGTAATAAAAAATAAAGAAAACCTTTTAATTTTTTTTAAATCTTCATTTTTTTTGTTGCAGCAGGTGTGGTAATTGGCTAAAAATAAAAATAAAATGTGTTTTTTTAAAATCATCATTATTATCGCTAAACAAGGTATAAAAATGTCTCGCATAAGTGCTGATATCCAAAATTCCATATGTTGATTTTTTTTTACTAAACTAATTTATTATTTATATATACCATTATCAAAAGAAACATGTTCAGAGAGTACAAATGTTGACAGTCAGTGGAGAGAGTCGATGGACCATAAATTACCCCAAAAACTAAAAAAACCGGGAAAATGTGTTTAATTTTCTTTCTTCAAACAGGTTTCAAGAACATGGTGGCATTTTCATAAATAGACATATAAATTCCCTCTCTGAGGTTAGTTGTAATATATCTACATGTTTTTGTATATCTATTATATTAAAGTAACCTTGGACCTTATAAATAGATCCATGAAGTAACTATACAACTTTAGGCACGTTCAGACGAGTCAGAAGTAAGCTTTGAAGTAGCAGTTAACTTGTCGTAAACCCTGGGTAGTGCCGGGAAGACGCTCTTTTTTTCTATTCAAGCCTAGTCATGTTGGTATTGATAGCAATGCCGTTGGTGGCCGCGGCGGTGGCAGTAGTAGTAGTAGTGTTATTAGTAGTATTTCGTCCACGACCATGATCACTACAACATCAACAACTTGAACAAAAGATTAAAATCATAAATGCAACAGGTAAGAAAATTTAAAGCATACAAAATTGAAAATTGATAAGACTTTAATATAACATTTATTACAATTATTAAAGGAAAATAAAGACAAATTGCAATGAAATCAATTTTATAATGATGTAGGTTAAAATTAACTAATAACAAACGAAAAAAAAAACAAATTTAACATTGTAGATTGCTGGAGAGTATGATGTGGTTGTAAATTGCACTGGACTCGGAGCAAGAGAACTTGGAAATGATCCTTCAGTTTATCCAATTCGAGGCCAAGTGATCCGGGTGAGTGTCATCATCACCATTATAATTATCGTCATCATCGTCATGTGATCACATCGTGATCGCAGTTGGCTTCATTGTTTTCAACATCATCATCTTCGTCATTATCCCCAATACCATCATCATCATCATTACAAAAATTATTATCATCAGCATTACCTCAATCATCATCATAATCATTACCAAAATCATCGTCATAATAATTACCAAAATCATCACAATCATCATCATTTCATTATTAATATTATCACAGTATTCTTATTTACCCTTTGAAAAATATTCAAAATGGTACGCAACATAAAATTTTTAGGAATCATATACAAAGTAATTGAAAGAATAGCTTGATAATTTAATTGAAGAAATGATTACAAGGTTAATATAAGAGTAAAAATGGTTATAAAAAAATTAGTGTACCTGTAGTAAAATGTACAAAAAAAAACCCCTTGTTTTACAAAAAGACCAATAAACATAGTAAATTTAAAAGAGTATCATATAGGTCATCAGCATCAATACCCCATCATCATCATCTTTTGTGTTAATTGTATATTTTGTTTGATATAGGTAAAGGCACCATGGGTGAAGCACTTCATAATTGATATAGATGTTGAGGATATCAGTAAAGATAACTACACTTTATACATCATACCATGGTAAAATTCATTCTTAATTTCCTTTTGTCAAATGCATGAAGGGCGAAGTTTCACACCCTGGTGTAAATCTTTAAATTACTACCTGTGTCTGTACTAACAGTGGCGTATCTAGAAGTCTAGAATTAGGAGGGGCCTGATGGGGGGTAGGCGCGCGAAGGTGAAGTTCTATTGTGGAGAAGCTGCTGCTTTTGTTGCTGCTAATTGTGTTATTGTTACTGCTGCTTTTGTTGCTGGCTACTTTTGTTGTTGCTGCTGCTGCTTTTGTTGTTGTTGCTGCTGATTTTGTTATTGTTGCTGCTGCTTTTGTTGTTGCTGCTGCTGCTTTTGTTATTGTTGCTGCTGCTTTTGTTGTTGTTGCTGCTGCTGCTTTTGTTGTTGTTGCTGCTGTTGTTGTTGTTGCTGCTGCTTTTGTTGTTGCTGTTGTTGTTGTTGCTGCTGCTTTTGTTGTTGCTGCTGCTGCTTTTTTTGTTGCTGCTGCTGCTTTTTTTGTTGTTGGTGCTGCTTTTGTTATTGTAAAATAATTATTTATTTTTATTATTTCTATTACTGTGTTCATAATTTTTTTTTTCTTCTAATTTTTTATTTACTTTAGCGTGGATACAGTGGTTGTTGGGGGAACATTACAAAAAAACAACTGGAATTTAGAGGTAGATGCAGTTAATAGAAAGGACATTTGGACAAACTGTAGTAGGATGTTACCAAGTATTACTGTGGGTATAATAACATTTCAAAATTGAATATATTACATATAAGAAAAATCAGCAATCAGTTTAAATTACATCATATTTTTATTAAATAAATTGCTAATTTTAATATACAGATGGCTGAAGTAGATCATGAATGGGTTGGACTCAGACCAGGTAGGCCCACAGTCCGCTTAGAGCGAGAGACAAAGACGATAGGACACAAAACGATACAGGTATAAGTGAAACAATATGAATAATATTGAATATGATGTTGTTGATCATTATTATTATATATAATAATGATAATTTTAAATATATTGTAATAAATATCATTCAAATTCCTATTCAATTTTGAAGAAATATTTAAGATGTTTAAAAGAAAAATATATTTATATAAGTGTATTAGCAAAAAGACGCCGGAATATTTGATCGGATAACTAAACCATACAATTTTAGTAACAAAACATTGAAAGAAAAAAACAGACTCAAAGCAAAAGAACCACCATCACTATAAAGCCCTTAACATGAGGATCTCTTGGCACATAACCTAGAAGAGCTCTAATGATACTGGTACTTAGGAGAGGTGGATGAGGTACAAAACATACTGTATAGTACAGGCAGCTGTGTTATTACTAGAAGTGGTTGGATACATCAATTTTTTTAAAATTATATTTATAACTTGATAATTTCCAACGAAGCATAAATTTCCACATACGTCTCTTGGCTTTGGTTTTGTCTTTTTAAAATGAAATGTATTATCATTGTCGTCATCAATATTCCGTTTTCTTTCTGTAGAGTATCTCTAACAAAACACTACTCCTCCAAGGTGCCTGATATCATCAATCATCATCATCATCATCATCATAATTTATTGAGCCTCAGCATAATTCATGTATATTGTCTGTATTAAAATATAGAAAACTTTTAAAGAGATGGCCCAATGGCCTCTGTGTTGTTACATCAGGTATAGTCATAGATACTACGTTATTTGAAAGTTCATTAACAAACTGACTTGAATAAACTCGATTTTATGTACGAGACCTACACTAGCTTACAAATTATTCAAGTATTGACGTCTTACGCGTCGGACTGTATCAGATTTCATCTCATACATCACTCAAAAAATGTTTAACAATGTGCTTGTACTTAATATGTCACAAGATTTATTTTGTTTTTTGTGGATAATATAAGTTTTACCAGCAGTTTAAACTGGAAATAATAATAATGCAAGATATTAGATAATTACTTGTAAATTAATAATAATTTGATATAATTTGTAAATGCACTATTTTAGCAATCATACATTTAATCTGTTTACGTCATTTTATTATCAAATTTTATCTCTTGCTCTTGCAAATCATTTGTAGTTAAGTTATATTTTCGCAATTTTTACATTCCACTTTCATTTATAAAGATAACATCGTAATTGTTTTTAACATACAAATTAACCATTGTGTGTAACGTTTTTGTATTTCATTTTTAAGCATATATAATCTTATAATGACATGTACCAAATTTACCCTGAATTTTGAATTTTCCTTTTCACAAGGTTGTGCATAACTACGGTCATGGTGGACGAGGCGTGTCTATGCATTGGGGCTGTGCCAATGATGCTGCAAATCTTGTTAAGGATGCCATCAATGACAACACCAAGAAAAATATATTGAAAAGCAAGATATAAGATGTAAACAAGCGTGTGATATGAATGAATGAATAAATAGATTTATACAATTAATGATCATATACTAATTTGATCAAAGACCAACAGTTTGGGACATGTTATCGTCTAGACGCATGCACAGATGTAAAAGCAAGCAAGCTTGTACAGTACAGTGGAAGGAGCAGAAAAATATTCAGTGTATGTGTAGTATTTTAGTGGAACGTACCACCTCAGTGATTGCGGTTGATAAAGGAGTATGTTCTCTAAATATGACTGAATAAAGTATATTTTATTGAACATATTAATCACTAAAATAAGAACGTAACGTATTTTAGCATGTTCTGTGTCCATAATTGTTACCATATTCTTTATCAATATCTTACCTGCTTTTCTCAATAGTATAAAATCATTGTTGGCAGATAGTTCTCTATTTAAAAGGTAATTTGTCTTTTATTTACAAAGGTCTTCATAAAAATTATAGTTAAAGACGTGGCAGTATTCGATGTTATGCTTTAGAATATTAATCTTCTATTATGACAATACTTGCAGAGACTGATTATATTAACGTTATGAAACGGTACTCGTTGAATCGATCCAGATCCAGCGACGTTCGCACTTCCCTCTAAGATGTTAAAGTGCTTTTAGCATACAAAATAATTATACAGATGTGGTAAATAGCTAGCAGCCTGTTTTTATTTTGGGGTAGGGGAAAGAGGGTTCATTAATTAGAATAATGTCAGGCTAATCTAATATTATGTTTGGCGTTTAAGTCTCTCGAAGATGGGTGGATGACAAAACAGAATACGACTCCCCCACCCACCTACCCCCTCACAAATCATTTACACTTATGTCAGTTATGGAGTGTCCTTTTTCTTTCTGGACCCCTTTCTGCAAATATGTGGACCCGCTCCAGTATTCACATCCTCTCGAAAGGCCGCCAAAGTTGGCCTTTTCGCAAGCATAGTTAATAATAGTGATAATAATAATGATAATAATAATTGGTAAATAAATGGTATATATATAAAATAACTTATAATAATACTACTAATAATAATATTTAAAAATAGTAATAAGGTTTATATAGCGCCATTTAAATTTACAAGTAACACATTTCAATTTTACAATTATTATAATTATTTACAATTCAGAAAAATGTAGATTACAATTAATTATTCAAATCAATAAAAATAAAATAATAAAACATCTTTAATTCAACAGCAAGTTTCCAGAATTGTACTCGGAATTTTCCATCCAAACTCAAAGTCAGACTAAGAGAGAGCTATTAGTAATATTAATAATAAATAATAAATTAATAAATAAATTGAGAATATATACTACAGTAGTATTAGCGGCTAAACCTGAGTAATATTGCAGACATGCAAATACTTACAGTACTATACAGCAAAATTGTCTGAGGCTGATATAATTATATGTATAGAACTAAAAATAATGACAATATTTTGACATATAAATGAATAAAAGATAATGAATTTTTAATAAAACATTCAATTGAACTTGATTCTTTTAGTGTTTTTACTGTCTACCAAGTTATCTTGTTTAATCTTTGCTCTTTCTATCTACTTCCTTATGTTTGTTGTGATCATATTAATGCGATACATACAAACAATTCTATATATAAATATATATATATATATATATATATATATTTATTTATTTATTTATTTATAGAAAGAAAAAAAGAAAGTTAACACACAAAATAGTATAGAAACCACTATACTAGTTCACAGGATAGATTTAGTCCCAGGCGGCTGACAAATTAGGAAGACATGGTTGGAGATTATGATTACCGACTTAACGTTACAGACAAAATGATGCCCACGTCGACTACGATAAATTTGGAAAAGTTGTCTCTCAGGAGATATGAAATTTCAAACTATTGTTATTATGCAGAGATTGATCACAGTTTGTTAATGGGCGATAGGAAATTGTAAGTGCGTTTAATTTATTCTGGTGCACTCAAGGCTGTGTTTTATTACCATTCTTTGTTCTTGCTACACATGTTACAGAAAGCAATAAGCCATTGTGGTAAAATCATCAGCATGATGATCACTCTCTATCTGAAAGAAGACCAGAGAAGCTGTTTTGTTGGAATTAAAAAATTCTCAAGTCGTGCTAATGCTTATCTTGAACTTATTTGAAGTACTAAGGAGATTGTAATCGACTGCCATCAAAAGTGACGATGATCAATATGATACATAGGCCTACTTGGAGAACAATGAGAATGCAATCAACTCGGTAAAAGCAATAACCAATGTTGTTCAGTTTTCAATATGATGGTCTTATTTAAAATAAGACTTGAATGAAATGAATAAAAGGTAATTCTTTCTAATTACTTTGATGGAATATGAAAGTCCTGAGACTTACTTCCAGTGGGTTCTTCTGGTGGGGAATTGGGTAGTACATCGGGAGACAGTCCCTATTTTTTTGCGAAGTGTACTGCGTTCTGTAACGTGCACATGGGCCATTTTGCACATGGGACCGTCTCATCCAAAAGACGGTGCATTTCCTAAACTTGCATTTCAGCCCTCCAACTGAAACAAAAGGAGAGCAGCGATGGGAATTGTACACTTACCTGGAACCGGATATAATATGTGAAACAGGGGTGCGTTGGATTCACATACTAATTGTGTGGTGTGCTGGTGGACATAGCAAACAAAATGACCATGATACTCAAAACATCTCAATATAGGTTAATCTTTATTCAATCAATTATAGCAGCCGTACCAAACAACCAAATTCATACGCGATAAACTCAAGAAAAATCAATCCAAAGACTACTGAACTTTCCGTAGGCCTATTTAAAATTATTAAGCATGCTGAAAATGTATACAGCCATTTTAATTTATAGTTTGGCAATTCACAATCAATATTTTTATTATCAAATAGTTTTACCAATTATTGTGTGTGGCTTATATTAGATTTTAAATCGTAATCATTTTCAAGATATTTTATATTGCGTTGTATAGATTAATATGGATGCGTGCTTAATCTATCTTTTTTATTGTGAAGCTGCATAATAATTATATTGACAATTGCTTTACTGTCGTCTGACCATGGACCTTTATTAGGTCCATGATCTGACCAAAAACAAGCTATCGTTCATACCAAATGCTAGCTAGGCACAGGCACAGGAAATTAACTATGTTGTAAAAGTACGTTGTTTAGCAAATCTTTTTTTTATTAAAGTGAATTTATTAAAATGAATTTTAAATAGGTTGTAATATTTATTGCTATGTCATAAAACAATACAATTCCACAAACAAAATATAACAATTAACATTTACAATATATACAAAAACCTGACAAAAATGACATAGCAGAGTATAGCCCTTTAAGCTGGAATGCTTGTTTCAGAAGTGGTCTTCAACTAAACATCAGCAACATAAAAAAAAAATACAAAGAAAGTACATAAAACATTCAAGTATTAAAAAATATTACTAAATTATAAATATGAGCTCTAGTATGCATATTAACAATATTTATTTTTAGGAATCTCTTATTATTTAATTATATTATTATGTTTAAATTTAGCATCTCTTTTTATTTATTTGAAGGCATCTTCCTATTCATTATTGCAATTGAATGTTACGTTTGTAGGATTACAATGGGATACACTTTTTTTTTTAACCATTCAATTTTTTCCCAGGTTCCGTGTTCTTGTTTTTTCATCGATTTTAAGATCAATGTGTTCGTATTTTGTTGTTCTTTTTTTACACACTTTTCAAACATAGAAAATTGTTGTACAGCAGTATTATTGTACTGTATTATATGTATATTACATAATAGATGTGACTATGTAATAACCTTCTATAATACAGTTATTACTGTACCGTATTATAGAGGGTATTACATAGTCACACCACTGTACATAAGGTGCAGATAAGATTTGTTGGTTTTTCTATTTAAAAAGAAAATAAAAACCTCTTTTTGATGAATTTGAAATTTACCGTCACCCTCAATTTGGTTGTTTTTTTGTTTTGTTTTGTTTTTTTTGTTTTTTTTTTTGTTCTTAATTTTAAGCAATTTTAGCATCAGTGTTCTTATAAAACGTGTTTATATATTTAAAAAAAAGTTTATGTTTCTTTGTAACCTATTTTGGGCTATTCCTTGCTTCAGATTTTCAAATGTATTTTGTATTTACTTTGTATTTTATTTATAAATATTAAAATATATTTAAATCAAGTTGTAAAATAAAACATCGTTGAGTTTAATTAAATTACTTGCTTATTATGTAAATTCATTTAATCTATGGTATTTGCAAAGTCACATTGATCATTTAAATGCACTACCACAGTGGTAATTAGCTCTAGGTTTCGGGGCTGGAAAAATGAATTCAATCTCATAAGAATGAATGATATTTAAAAAAAAAAGAATCTAACGGATGCATTTCTTCTGGTGGGAATAGAAATGTTCTATGAATTGAGCGCGGCGGATAGATTCATATGAGGCCTTACATTTTATAACCTTGATGCCGTTTAATACCTGATTGCCTCTGCTGTCGTAAATTTAAATGTAATCAATAATTCGTCATAGGAGATTTTGATTGGCTCAAATGTTCAGAAAGAGTTGTATTTAGCCAATTCGAATTGACTGAAATTAAACACACGGCAGTGCATGAAACACACATCATAACGAGTATGCAACAAATTGTAGACTATAAAACGGAACGCACTTTTTTTTAATCAACCAAATATTAATTTGTGCGGTCCACCTTTCTGATTCTATCAAGAGGTTTACAACACTAATACTTGCAGATAATGTATTGGCTTTTGATTTTCATAAAGGTGAGTTGACAAAATGAATAGCTCTCTGCAGGACCATTTTGAATTTTACGTTTTTTCTTTTTTTCTGTACCACTTAAAAATAAACCTAATAGGCCTACTACTGACTTGACGGTTAGCTTTTGAAGAACTAATTTAAAAGGCCTAAAATTTACGGCACTATTTTCATTTTCAATATAATAAATTTAACTTTTTATTATAAATAAGTTCGCAATCTCTGCTGTGGATAGGCTTATCACAGAGCTTAGCACTCAGTAGCTAAAATCCCCACATAGAAATTGTGCGGGAAATTTTGACAGGGGACGGGCCAGGGACTTTGACCAATTTCACTCTTGTTATAATACCTGTAATAAGAATGAGAAAATTTACCTGACCGTTTTTGAGAGGGGGAAAACGTTGAATTTTGAAGAACTTAAAAGTTATTAAAAGACACCTCAGAAGTCAGGAAAGCTCATTTTCCGCCATCTAGGAATAAACATTTTTCCGGGTGAGGACCCCGGATCCCCCTTCTATTTTGGGGATTCGGAAACATTGTGACCCCCCCCCCACCCTAAATTTGAACCCAGATCCGCCTCTCGGCCCGGATTCAAATCTTTCCGATGTTTTTGATAAGCTTGCACCACTATGCAACAGAACGATTACCATTAGACCCTTAGTTCCTTGGTTCAATAATGAAATAAAAGTTGCTAAATCTGACAAGCGACAAGCTGAACGATTGTGTATCAGAAATTATTGATCAAAATTTTGGTGACCAAAGGAAATTGATTGCTTCAGTTTATTTTCTGACGAGAAAATGCTTAAACTCATCAAACAAAGTGAAAATAAGTCGTGTTCTAGTGACCCTTCACCCACTTCTATGATCGTTGAAAATGTTAACGTTCTATTGCGCATCGTAAATACTATATTGGAATCCGGCGTATTTCCAGAAAGCTTAAAAAGTAGTGTTGTCAAATCACTTCTTTAAAAAGCCAAACTTGGATACTGATGAACTTTGCAATTACTGTCCTGTCAGCAACTTACCTTACTTTTCTAAACTAATTGAAAGAGCGATTTTTACCCAACTTGACAACTACTTGTGTGAGAATGACTTATATCCGGTTTTTGCAATCGGTATATAGGAAGAACAGAAGTACAGAAACTGCATTAATTAAAGTGTCAAATGATATCTTGAATGAGATGAATTCACAGCGGGTTGTTATTCTCTTACTCCTTGATGTCAGTGCCGCATTTCACACTGTGGATAATTCTCGATTATTACATCACAACGGTTGAAAGGAAAATTTTGAATTACTTGATCTGCACTGCGTCTTTTAGGTATATTTTTGACAAATCGTACTCAGTTTAAGCTGATGTGCGAAGTCCCGCAAGGTTCTTGCTTGGGATCGCTGCTCTTCACCTTGTATATTTCAACCCTTTTTGATACAATTAAAGCACATCTACCTGGTGTTCACTGTTATGCGGATGATACCCAGGTTTATGTGTCTTTCAATCCAGATTCGTTAGACTGTAAAATATATTCAATTTCTACTATTAATAACTGTATACTAGATATTCGGAAATTGATGTGCAAAAATAAATTCGGGCTAACATCATCCCAGTTGTCTTCGAATATTGCTTGCCAGTAAAGAATCGTATTACGTTTAAATTAATCATTTTAACTTGGAAGTGCTTACACAACACTGGATCATCGTATCTTGCTGATCTCTTACATGTTAAATTATCTCGATTTACAGTTTAAGGTTCTGTGTAACGGTATTACATTCAGGCCCGTATTTAGGAATTTCAATGGGGGGAGGGGTTCGGCTTGGGACTATGCGGAACTCCTTATCAAAGCCCACATACTTCTTCTTCTCTCCCCTAAATGGGGACTTTATTCAGTGTGATAGGCCT
>NW_022757468.1:279922-282639 GCF_011630105.1 Anneissia japonica
TATATATATAATATATATATATATGCATTATTGATTACATTCTATAACTACATTTTAGGAGACGAATCTCATTGGATTGTGGAGACAGAGTACATTGAAACTAATTCTACTTACTCATTACGCCATCCGAGTTTTCCTAACTACTATCGTCACTGTCTGTATAGGCATTGGAGTATATCAACAGCGATAAACTATAAAATGAAGTTACGTTTTAAAACCATAATTATGGAGGAAGGTTTTGACTTTTTATATCTTGTTTACGGTATCAATCCAATAGTTGTAGAATTATCTGATAGTAGAAATGCTGATTTACTGATGACGCTTGAAAACACTTTTTTCGACTCGATGGAATTTTACGTATGCACAGACCTGATTACCGAGGGCCCTGGATTTGATATAACTATAACACCATTATGTAAGTTATTATTATTAGCATTGTCGACGGCGATGTCACCGTCACAACCACCATTGACGCCGCCTCCATATTATTAAGTGTAAAAATAATAATTATATTTTTAAAATGTTGTTTTCCTATAGTATACCAACATTTAGGCGTATGTTCACTTATTTATTTTATTGTTTATTAATATAGCGCCTTTCGAAGATACAAAGCGCCTTTGTCCCAGATCATTGGGTCCACAGGCGTAAGTTGCTGCAGTTAAAGTGTCTTGCTCAGAAACGCAGCGAGTGATTGCAACTCAAACCTTGAGGCTATGGGAAATATACAGTTTCGTTATCGCTATTATGCTGATATTTTTGTTATGTTCAGTGGCGGATCCAAGAATTTGAAATAGAGGAAGCCCAGGAAGGGACTTTCACAGAATATGGAGGGCGTAGACCTGCTCAACCCCACTATGGTTTAAGCTAAGGCAAGAAAATGTATGATTATGGAACTTCCAGATTTATAGAAATGCAAATCTCAGGCTTAAATTTGATTTTTTTTCCTGCAATTTTTTACTTTTGAAAAATTTTGGTTTGGGACGGGCGGGCTGGCTGGGACTCCTTCAATCTGCCACTGATGTTAACACAAACGTGGAATTGTTTTGATGAATATAACTTATATTTGCAAATACGGAGATCAAAGAAACCAAACTGTTCCGTTACCGCTTTTATGTTGATGCTGTTATGTTACATATAAACAAGAAAATGTTTTGATCATGAATTTGAAACTTATATTTGCAGATACGGAATCATCTACTGTAGAAATCGAGATCCCAGGTCGGTGTTTGAGATCAAAATTTGCTTTACTTTGTTTGCAACTTAACTGAATAAAGACCAATTATTAGTTGATATAATATACCGGTATCGAGAGAGGTAGAAAGAACGTGAGGGAGTCCGTCTATGCAAATTCCTTATAAAAGCGACCAACGAGAGCTTTATTGAAATTTCAAATCCGATTGGAAACTGATTAAACACTATATTTTTGCAAAGGCTTGCAACAACTATGACAGGGCCATCGCCCCCGCTACCACTGACGCCTCAACCGTATACTTAAAAATAATAATTGTTGCTATTATTATTGATCCGAGTTTCATTTGAAGTTTAACATTCCTTTAAACTACCAAACTCGGTGTTTTATATCTCAGAAATATTTTCATAATAATTATGTTGATAACGCTGTTAAGTTAGTATAAAAGGTGAAAATATTTTGATTATTATATATCTTGTATTTACAGGAGTGGAATCAACCATTAATCAAATCAAAAGCTCAGGTTTGTGTATAGTTTCTAACTTATGTTTATTTTCAATTATATTGAAATATCACAATTCGTTTATAAATTAGTACCGTATTTCATATGTTTATTAGGTTCATTTCATGCAGACAAATTGTCTTGCTCAAAGACAAAAGCGAAAGAATAAAAAAAAATTAAAAACACATTAATATAAAAAAGAAATGTACAACGAGGGATTGAAACCCCGACCTCAAGGTTAGGGAAACCAAACCCTTTCGCTACCGCTTCTATGTTGATAATGATGTTATCATAAAAATGTAATGTTTTGGTCATAAATTTCACATTTATTTACAGATACGGAATCAACAACTTTAGAAATCGAGATCCCAGGTCTGTGTATAAAATCAAATCTTGCTTTGTTTGTTTGCAACTTACCGGCAACTCAATGAAGATAGATTATTACTTGATATCAGTTTTTGTAAAATGCTGATATAGGTTGATATTTGACACACTTTGATTTGATATAACTATGACATCTGTATTGTGTAAGTTATTATTATTGGCGTTGTCGATGACGATGACGACGATGTCGCTGTCACCGCCACCACTGACGCCGCCTCCATATTATTAATTATAAAAATAATAGGCTAATTATAATTTTTAAATGTCTCAGTTTTCCTGTAGTACCAATATTTAGGCATAAGCCTATGTCTATTTATTCAATTGATTGTTTAATTATATAGCGCCTTTCATTAAGATACGCCTTTGTCCCAGGTCATTGGGTCTACAGGCTTAACTTCTTCTGTAATCGGCGCGGGAGCTTGCAACCCTACCGGGAAACCATACTTATGGGTGGAGAAAATTAATGCAGTAAAAGTGTCTTGCTCAGAAACAAAGCGAGGGATTGCAACAAAAACCTTGAGTTTACGGTAACTAAACCGTTTATATAGAGGGAATTGATTGAAACACTGACCTCGAGGTTAGGGAAACCAAACCGTTCTGTTACCGCTTCTATATTTATAATTTCCGTTATGTTATTACAAA
>NW_022757468.1:282654-291956 GCF_011630105.1 Anneissia japonica
TATACGCCTAAATATACATGCTTTTGCAAAATCTGAATGCTTTATAAAAAGATATTTAAGATAATAATTCCAAAACAATGTTCCCTCCACTTGTTTACAGAAACAAGTGGAGGGATGTCTGTTTCCCCGTTAAACGCAACTTTCCCGACGACTGGCATACACCAAGAAACCAACTCGTTCACCCTTGCTGAAACATCTTATTATTTGCCTACTTCGAGAACACTAAAAGGCCAAACATTTACTTCTATGGTCACTCTAGACTTGATGCCAACAGGAATCAAGGTAAATTCACCAGCCAATACTGGTAAGGTGTATATTTTAGAAAGAGTGCAAATTACTTGTATTGGCTACTGAAATAGGCTACTGTCTGTGTAGACTAGGTTCTGGGCGATTACATGTTTTATTTTCTGAACAGCCTATAAACAGCGCCATCAGAAAGCAAAGTAAGCCTCGTTGTATAATTAAAATAATTAACGATTTGTTTTTCGGTCCATCCACACTCGCTGTTGAGGCACACTTAAAAAATGACATTAACCAAATAAACGTACGCAAATGTACTTCAACAATAAAAACTCAATATTTAATTTTGTAGGTTTTTATTAGCCTTTAGTAATTTAAAAAAAACAACCATATTTCTTCTATGCGTTTTTAGTCTCCAGGAAGCCTTCAGTGGCAGCGTTTGAGCCCAGTGCCCTGAGATTGGAAGGCAAGCATCTTAACCAGCAAGCTTTTCAGCTCTATTCAATTACAGTACTTTTATTATCTAAAGCACCGTCTAGACTCTACAATTTTATTTGACAAAAACTGTTGTTAAATATACTAGATTTCAGGAATGTCACATGTTTTAGTGAAAGCAAAGATACTAGAAACACAAGATAGAGTTCTCCACAGAAAAAAAAACTGTTCCACCGAAATGCATAGTGGGAATACAAACAATTGGGAGCCGCGTACGGCTGGATCTAAAAAACTCCACCGTTAATACATAACTGTGAATACATAACCTCCTTTTGCGGAGGTTGAAGTCGTTGACATTATCCATAATATACAAACAAATAGGCATAAATAAATCAAAACAATAAAATGGCAGACACAAAGGTGCAGATTCGTATGACCGGACTCTGATTAGTGATAAAGTTTTCCTATATTAATGGAAAAAGAAGGGCGCCGTGTGCATCTGGTTATACCTAGTAACAGAAGGGCGCCCTGTAGGTCTGGACCAAATATAGAAAACTTGCGTTATAAAAAGAGAAGGGTGCCGCGTACGTCTGGACCAATTTCCGCCTCATTTTTGCTATGCGAGTGCTCTATCTTGTATTTCTAATATCTTTGGTAAAAGAAAATTTGGTAGTCTGGACAAGACTTTAAATTATAATGGCTGTAAATGTATTGCACTTACAGATCGAGAAGATTTTGAATCACTCTATGTCACTTGGATCTGATATGAATGAAGAGGAGGCTGTACAAATACTAATATCTACCATGGAAATCACATCGAACGAAGCTAACAAATTGGAGGAAAATGATGTATCCAATGTAATCAGCACACTGGGTCTCGTTGCGCCTTCATCTGCATCATCTGAAAAAACCGTGAAGGTTATAGACTTTATTTTTAATTACTGTTTTATTAAAGCTCTCCAAAATTCCCTCTCGAAAATTAGGTGAATAGTAGTTAAAAACATCTCACACCCACAGCTAACACCCACTCCCACACTTTCTCATTGCAGGCCTTCTACCAGCTCCCATGTTAAAACCATAGATAGGCAGTTTTTTCCGTTTTGACCGCCATATTGCCAATTCCATTATAACTAATGTAGACTGAAAAAGTCCGCATTTTGTTCACGGTTGTCCACTTACGCAATGTTTGTTTCATTTTTGTGTAGTTCATTCATTCATTTAGAAAAATATGATCTCAATTCCTTTCCATTTGTTATGGCTATGAGATGTCAATGTTGTAATTTGTTTTGGTAACTACAAACTTAAAATTTGTCCTATCTAACACTAACACGATTTATAATAGAAATATTTCGTCAGAATAATGCATGCCTTTATATAAACGTACTTACAGATGTTCCTGTCTGTTGTTGATAATATTCTTGAAGAAGATTTGCTTGCTTCTACAACTGAACCGGTAAGGAAAATGATGATAATAGTAACAACAACAACAGCAATGATGATGATGATGATAATAATAATAACAATAATAATAATATATTATTATTATTATGTTATTAGTCGTCGTAATTAATATAGTTCCAACGCTAAACCATAAAGACCTTTAGGTCATTGATTCAATTATATACACAGGTTCCATATCCCAAAAATGATGATGCAACTTTCATTTTTAGGTAGCGGCTGGGATCTACTTGATTTAGGGTATTTTGACCTTGCTGATTACGAATCTGGTGGATACCAGGCAAACTTCTAATCTAATATCCATAATTATTATTATTATTATTACTGTATTATTACACTACCAGAGAAGCCATAGAAATTCACAATACATCAAGATATCGGATTTGTCATTAGCGATATTTGGTTTAATCGGACCTAGCTAAGCACCCTTCCTCCTTTTCACGCCTCACTGGAACTATGCCTTTGGTTTTTGGTCGTTCCTACCCNNNNGTTTTCCTCCCCCCCCCCCCCCCGCCCTTTGCCGCCCTATTAGAACTATGCCTTTGTTTTTGGTCGTTCTTATCCCCCTTTCCTGCCACTCTGGCACTATGTCTTTGTTTTGGTCGTTACCACCCTTTTCTCCAGCCACTGGAACCATGCCTTTGTTTGGGCGTTAACCTTTGTCTCAGTGAACAATAGCTTTTGTTTTAGCCCTTCACTAGCAGTCTTCTCATTGGTCAGTTTATCCATTCAATCACCGGGTCGGGGAGAAAAAGCACAATTCGTTTGAGAGAAAGAAAAATATGTGTATTTTCTACATATTAGTAGATTCTAAAATCAATTAAATAAGCCTTTGAAACCCATAAATTGTCAAAATTTTCGAAGTCTTCGCCCCCTGCACCATTTCTCAACCTTTTAATCGAAGCTTAGCCACGCCCACTTTGCTTTCGTGTGGAAATCTGACACTTCGTCGGGGGAATCGCCCCTCCCCCCTTGGGCAAATCCTGGCGCCACCCCTGTAAAGACATATTCGTGCAAGGCCCGATTGCCTTCACCTCAGCTATTCATGAACTCCCCAGACTTTGGGATGTTTTCCCTGAATATCTCAAAAACTTTTTCCTTGTAGACTCGGACCACATCTTTCTCACTAAACTTAATAAAAATTGTCCTTAATAATAATAATTCTTAATTCATAAACTTATTGGAAATAATTTAGTTTTGCATAATATTTATACCATTTTTGTGTTTAAATATCTTAATTTTTGAATTATACTTAATTAATTATATATATATAAATATATAATAATAATATTATCATTGATTTAATTCTTAAGTTAAATTGATTTCTGATGAAAGATTACATATTTTGTTATATATTTATTTTTTTACTCCACTAACTTAGATAATTGCTTTTTGTATTTTGTTTTATTTTATTATAATTGACATAATTATTTATAACATTGTATTTAAGTTAAACTGGATGAGTGAGGTTCACAGACTTGATGTTATAGTGATTAAGTTTGCTTTTGTGTTCCTGCCGATTCAATTTATTGTGCTTGTATTCTGTATGATTTCCACCATTATATTGTACCTTTGTTTGTTTGTTTGTTTGTTTTTTGTTTTTTGTTTTTTAGAATAAAGAATAAGAATAAGAACTGGTATGGGGAAATATCTTGTATTTCTCTCCATCATTGTGCTTGGAAAACGTGTTTGTTTGCGTTCCATATAAAACTGACTGAGAGACAGTGAGACATGGAATGCGGAAGTACGTAAACAACATTTGGTCCAGTGAAAAAAGTCGGTAAAATTCATTATTTTTCCCACAATTAATCTGAAATATGGATTGATGTACAGTTCGGGAGATCTATGTTTTTACAGATTTTGATGCAGGTAGGTTTCGAATCCCAGAAGTCAATGAGGATCTCAGTTTGTATTGTGATATTAGGATTTAAAATAAGCGTAATTAAAATATAAATTATTATTATTATTATTATTATTATTATTATTATTATTATTATTATTATTATTATTAGTATTATTATTATCATTATTATCATTATTATTATTATTATAATTATTATTAATTTATTATCATTATTATTATTATCATTATTATTATTATTAATAAATATTATTTCGGTATTTTCACAGTACGTTGAAAGCACAATATTATCTCTTATGGAATCGTACACGGCTGCCGTTTCTGAAAATGCCGTTTCAGAAAACTTGGCCTCAAAAGCATCATCTAATGTCAAACTGACATATGAAAAGATAGGTACGCATGTGCATTATTGCAACTAATATTAAGTACTATTGTTTACTTTTCTACATAACAATTAGCTTTTGGCTGTGACATTATCTATACAAATTCATATATTTCAAGGTCGTTCTAACATTGATAAAATCATAATCATCCAACAATATTCAAATGATGTATTGATCTTGACGAGGTGCACTTGATGTATCATCAAAATATCCTCTGTAATATATGTTTCATGTTCGTTTAATGATGGCCGATAGATGTTAAAACCCAATGAAAATAAGCCATCTTTTTGACCTCTTGAGCCTGGTCTTGGGTATTTTGATTTACATAAAATATATATACATATTTACATAAACACATATACATAATATACGCTTATTATATGTATAAATTTATTATATATGTGTGTGTGTATATACTGTATATAGGCCTATATAATATATATATATATATATATATATATATATATATATATAAAAAAAAAATATCTTATAATATTATTTTGTTATGCAACAAACGCTAAGAAACCTTGAACGTTTTAGTTGTACAAATGCAAGCAATTTCCAGTAACACGACAACATCAATGAATTGGATCAATGTCTCTTTTGATGATGGGTCCGTCCAGGTATGTGTACCAACCGCCAACATCAAAGGCAAATCAGGTAAGCATTTATCTCCGTTCATAATGATTTTCGACGATAATCATTGGTAGCTGCACGCAGTAGAGGTTGCAAATTGAATTGCTGTTTTGGTTTATTCACTAAATGTTCTTCTTACATACACGTTTTGGGGTCAAAAGGTAGGCTTATTTTATCAAATCAAATTTTATTCAAAAATATCGTCTTTGTAGCTTTACAGCTAAATTGCGACTGATAATGATATACCGAGAACATGTACGACATAAAATAAACACAACATGGTTACAACTAAAATTAAATAACAAACAAAACCATGTATAACATAATTTCCAATTAACTAACTTTGCTAACATCGCAACGTTGTGTTAACGTTATATTCTGACATAACCTAATTAAAACGTTAACAACTTTTGCGAATAATGTTATACGTTTTTGGGTTTTTTTGTACAGTATTTGTTTGGCTTTGATACTGTGATTTGGTGGTGGTGCTGCTGCTACGTCAATTTAAAGATTTTATTTTAAAAAGACAGAACAGAGAAAATATGACATCTCCAATCTAAGTAATGTTTGGTGTTTATATAATTTAAGATAAAAGGGGATTGGAGGTTATGATTCTCAAATTTCAGGCATATATTTGGTCAACTTCAGAACCTATTGTGTTTAATATATGTTTTTTTCTAAAACCGTTATTTAGACTAGAATGATTTTGTACTCTCATTTTTTAGTTAAGATAGGCCTAATTACTACTGTCTACAAGACATTGCATGTGACCATTCCGGATAAGATCGAAGGAAACCAAGAAGAAAACCCAACAAGAATGGGCTCATTTACAGTATCACTCATCATCACTGAAAATGACGTTGTTTCTACTAGAGGCCTACTAAATTTGAACAATCCACTTGAGATAAGTCTAGATCACGTGGTTGTAAGTATATAATGTATTATTAATATTAAAATAATATCGATTAATTAAAATAATTATAATTATTTTATAATTTGTTCAGTAATAATTACATTACTCTAAAGTAAAGTGCAAAGCATTACTGATGATGTAGCTTGTTAATTAAGTTGCATTCTTTCTAATCTAAGGACACAGCCAACGGCCAACCATGCTTTGGTTTAAGGAGTAGGTTTTAGTTTCATAGGACTACATCAACTTTTTTCAAAATGTCAAATTCAAAGAGCACAATGACCAAGCACATAGAGGCTTTCTTGCACGATGCGCTATACAGATATCAACTATTATTATTATTAGAGCCATGGATTCAAATACTCTTCTACCTGTCCAGACAATCGCATTTTATTTGACAAAATATGTCTAAATATGGTCATGATGACATGAAAAAATTGCCATATATAGACACATCATGACTCTATATGGGTATACAACAATTTGATAATCTGGAGCATCTTAAACGCGGTACGAATTTCGGTTCGGATGCGATGTGAATGCAACTTAAGAATTGTAAAGATCGTATAGGGAATTGTTTATATTAGAAGGGCTCCCTCTGGTATACAAAGGAAGAGTCACCCTCAGTAACATTGTTAAATAATATATATCATCCATAGGAATTGAGAAAAGATGAACAGGCTATATGCACTTATTGGAAATTTAAGGATAAGTACGTAATTATTTATTATTATTATTATTATTATTATTATTATTATTATTATTATTATTATTATTATTATTATTATTATTATTATTATTATCATTATTATTATTATTATTATTATTATTATTATTATTATTATTATTATTATTATTATTATTATTATTATTATTATTATTAGTATTATTATTATTGCTATTGTTATTATTATTATTATTATTATTATTATTGTTGTTGTTGTTGTTGCTGTTAATGTTATTAAGTTGTTGTTCTTTCGTTGTAGTAGTAATTGTAGTTATATTTGCCGTTGTTGTTATTGTTGGTGTTAATGTTCGCCTATTTTTTATACATAATTTAATAATAATGAGTTATAAATTGATACTTATTTAACATTAACAAAAATCTGGACAATCGAAGAAACACTTCCTTCAAGCAGGGAGTTGCATAAAGCACATCATTATAAGCAATAGTGTTCTGTGTATATTTTTTTCAATTTCTGTTTAGCCAAAATGGTGGGGTGTGGTCAGAAGATGGTTGCTGGGTTGCTTCCGCATTGCCAAATAAAACGATCTGTCACTGCACTCATTTAACTAATTTTGCAATCCTCATGCGAGTCAACAAATCACCCCAGGTAAGAACAAGTAGGCCTACATTTATAGATTAATTTGTATAATGTTATTATTCATGATTTATGTACCTGTATAAGTTTATGCATTATTTAAAATTTAATTGTTCATTCTTTCCTTCATTTTAAATGTGAATTTTAAATATAGCCATCACTTTTCATATTCCAGTCTTTGCTTTGCAATTAATTCTACTCTACTCTACTCTACTTGAAAATCATGGCTACGGCATTGCATGAGGGACCTTAACATATGGGTCTGTGGCGAATTCAGGAATTTAAAATAGAGGAGGTGTCCTGTGAGGGACTTTAAAAAAAATAGAGAGGCCTGGGTTTGTTTTCCATTTTCATAAAAGTATGGAGGCCCGGGTCGGCTCCGCCCCCCCCCCCCCTTGAATCCACCACTGGGGGTCTATAACAGCCCCACCATGGTTGAGCCTGAGGTAAGAACATTTATGATTATGGTACCTCTTGATGGCCGGTAATGGCACTCGCAGACTTAAACGAGAATAATAATTCTAGTAAAACCATAGAAAGAGAGAAGATGAGTTTTGTACGTGGCGCGTTGGCACGCAAACGGCAGGAGAAAACACTCAAAATTTTCAAAACGCTTATAGATACTGTAGAGTTAAAATTACTTGCTTGTATGACAATTTATATAGGCAGTTGGAAAACTACTCTGATTGGTCAAGGAGTTATAGTGGATGGATTTCTGGAACGTGTGAGAGTGTGTCTCGAATTTCTACCCCGGAATCTGTGGACCTTTGGCGATTTGGTGGGGGGGGGGGGGGGGGGTGCGTACTGGCGTACGGGCCTGTTATTACGAATTAATTAGTGTGTGCGAACCTATAAATTTTTCTGGATCGAATTCTGTGTGTGTGTTGTGATTGGTGTAGACCTACAATATTTATTATATTATCACTTAGGGAGTCATCTATTATTTTCATCATTTTTACAAAAAAAAATGTACGAAATACGGTTAATCCTTTCTGTTACCCTCTCTCTCCCTGAAAGAGTACACTGAATACTCTGTCAACGCCCACTCTCTAAAGGCGTACCGTATGCTTTTTACTCTTGTAATGAAAATTATCATTTACTAAATTAAAAGTATGAAAATTCATAGATTGATAAATGGATAGATTGATGAATAAATACAATAAATACATTTACCCCGTGTTTTTATATATCTAGGTACTTTCAGTTCAGAATGCTTTAGCATTGGAAATTCTAACGTACCTGCTGACGTCACTCTCGATCATCTGTCTTCTACTGACAATTTTCACTTACGTGAGGCTCAAGTGAGCTTTTTTTTTTCTACAGTACTGTATATGGTATTTGGATGAGTTTGTAGAACTGATGACATTTGATGATAACATTAGTTAATCTCGGCAATAGTAATAGCGAAAACTTAGTTTTTATGAAAAGTTTTAAATAATATTTATTGTGCTGGGGTGTGGTGGTACAATGATGATGATGATGATGATGAATATGATGATAATTATATTTGAATATGGCAATGATTGGGATGATGATAATGATGATGATTGATTTGACGATGATGATGATGATGATGACAATGATGACAATGATGCTGATTCTAATAATAATAATAATAATAATAATAATAATAATAATGAATATTGATTTAACAATGAAAAAGAGGATGACAAAATGATAATGGTATTTTTAGGCCTATTGATGGTTAACAATAATGAGTATGATTGACGATCCAACGATATAAAAACATAGTCATGGAAATCACCACACTTTCTTTATTACGATTTTAAGCACGATTATTATGTAATTCCATATTTTTGATACGTTATAGAATATGGCGAGCTAGACGCAACATCATCCATATTAACCTGGCCGCGTCATTAGCCATGGCACAGTTCTTTTACATTTGCTTCATTAATGCCACTAATAATAAGGTACGAATCGTGAATAATCGTTTTGATAAGTGTTTGTAATTTAAAATCTTACTGAAAACTTACTGCACTTGTGTTTTGACACAAGTTCGTGCATCGCCAAGGATAAAATGAAAGGTTCAGAGT
>NW_022757468.1:292018-296638 GCF_011630105.1 Anneissia japonica
AAGAGGTCAACTTTTATTTTTAGCTACAAAATTGGATGTTAGAACATGCTCATTTACAAATAGAGTACTTGATGATTGAAACTTTCACAGGATGTTGTTTGTGATTCGTCAATAAATTGTATGAAATTTAACAATAAATACAATGAGTTAAAGAAGAACTAACCATTCGAAATTTCTCCCACGTAACTGATGAGTTTTCAAAGATGTTGTTGGAAGGACAAATGAGTTGATCTCCTAGATTTAAAAAATCAACGTAAGTTAATAAGTACATTTCATTATTTATAGAGTTCCTGTACTTTCGTCGCCATACTTCTACAATACTTGTTTACTGTTAGTTTTGCGTGGATGTTGCTGGAAGGTGTACATCTGCTGATGATGTCCAACATTAGTCTTCAGCATAAAAATCCAAAGACTTATGTTTACGTCATATCCGGCTGGGGTAGGTATTTCCGGGTCGTCCATTTTGTTTCCAAAGCTTTTAGAGGTTTATGTGATATTGTGTCAATGATCATTTTAGCAGATATAGTCATTAAACTACATAACATAACATGTCATTAACATTTATGGAATTAATTTTTGGTATTATTAGTATTGCCAAAAATGAATGTAAAAACTTAGATTTGAAACCAAGAGATAGGACCATCTTTTGAAAATGACGTAACCTATGTGCCGGTTATTAACTCATATTTTTATGTTTTATTGTGCTTTGTAGTGTCACCCCTAGTGATTGTGTTAATTTCGTTCCTAGTTAAGCCTTCAAGTTACGGGACAGAGAATTCGTGAGTTACACATTCACATTTTCGTTCTTCGTTACAATAAATTTCAGAATGAATCGTACTTTTTCTAGCTTTCAAGTTCCATGTTTTATTTAATTGTCTCTCCGCTGTTTGCATCAATCTTTAAATGGTATTAAAAAGCGGCGCCAGGATTTGCCCGACAGGGGTCCAATGTCCACGACAGGGTCGGGGGAGTCCGATGTTCCTGGCCGCGGGAGATGTCTTCGACGGTTGGAGGATGTCCCCGACTAAAAAGTAAGTGGGTGTGATCGGACGTCTCTCGGACGTGGTCTAGGGGAATCCCCTAGAAACTATGACTTTTGGGTTTTCAAAGGCTTCTTTAATCGATTGTAGAGACTACACCTACTAATGTAAAAATACATATTGTATATATATTGTATTGTTATTTTTCTCCCGACGAATTGTGTTTATTCTCCCCGACAGGGGGACCTCCCCACCCTCATTGGCGCCACCCCTGATTATATTCTCATCTTCATCTCACTTGATATAATCTACTTCTTAATAGCAGAATTTGAGTCAGTGTCTGCTGCTTTACCGATCATCGACTGTTTTTCTATTGTTCATGTTATTTAGGTGTTGGCTCGATACATCCACAGATATAATCTGGGCCTTTGTTACGCCGATCCTATTGGTTATTTTCGTAAGTTTATTTGTTTTAAATTAGAAAACAATAGTAACCATAGAGATAAAGCACCAACAATGTTTCCGTGTTACCAATAGAAACATTGGGTTTACTTTGTGATAAAAGGGTTCGTCGTGCTATACCAATGACGTAATGGTTTACACTAACTATTCTTCCGCAGGGAAACACCTTTGTTCTACTGTCTGTTATCAAACGATTCATGAGCCTAAAAGCAAATGTCCGTAAAAGCAGAAGGGAGCGAATGAGGTTGGTTGGCACATATAGATTAGATTAACAAGTATAAAGCAAGAGGAAAAATCCGTCATTAGCAACATTATCAAATCTGCATCATTATCAACACTGTTATCTTTATTATCATCTTCTTTACCATCCTCATCATCATAATTATCATCATCATCGTCTTAATCAAACATAAATTATCATCAATACCAATCATCCTATTAATTATAATCATAATATTGCAAGAGCTGTGCTGGAATATTGCAGGTATATCTTTTCAATAACTATATTTTCTTGTGATTATAATTGTTCCAATTGCGCAATACGGAATGGATGATAGTAAATCACATGGTGTGGATAAATACCTCTACCCGTTATAAAGGTGATAATGAAATTATAATTATAATAATGCATTACTGTATTTGCAGAACTAGCATTCGTGCTGTCTTGATGATGCTACCATTAATGGGAATGACTTGGATATTTGGTTTGGTGGCGTCCTTTGATAAAACAAACTTTTTCGCATACATGTTTGTTATCTTCAACTCGTCACAGGTATAGATAACAAATAGTAATTAATATAACATAAAAAAATAAAAACATCATTCATAATATACAACAGTATTATTAGCCCTTATTACATAAATATAAATAATAATAGTAATAATCCTACTTCTTTATGATACAATATCTGTTGAGGAACTGATTATGATTCTTTATTCTTTGTAGGGGGTGTTCATTTTCAGTCAGCTAATTGTACTCAACAACGAAGTAGGTTTTTATGTCTTTAACCCTTTCCTAAAATAAAGATTCTTTTTTATTATAAGGAAGTTAATTCCAATAAATAGGACATTGAAATTTAACAAAAATACGAGTTTTAGTAAGTGTAGAATAAGGAATAATTATATTTCTTGTATAGTATCTTACAGGGGGTTAACAGGAAGAAATATATTGCTAACTGCTGGTGAAATATGTTTGCTATCAATCTTAATTGTACTTCACTGATAAAATTAACCTTAACATAGTTATCAGTGGTTTCGTTTTGTCTTTCTTTGCCAGATTCCTGTGCTGTTACGTTGACCAATTAATATTATTCATTGCATTATTTCGCTTGCTGTTTGTGTGTTTTGCCCACATGTCTTAAAATTAAAACTGAAATGAAATGCATTTAATTGGATTCAAATTCATAAATTATCCAGTAGATACACCCTGGTAGTTAAAATTCCGGTTATTGTTTTCTTTTTACTCTCTGTTTATTAGATACGCCGACTTTATTACCAGCTCTACTGTAGGCGAAATGTATCAACATCATTTTCCATTTCCACCAATGAACCTGTACGAGGTAACGGAATGACAGCCAAAACCAGCTCAGTTCAGGTACGATGCCCGGTTATACATTTGCTTCCTATGGTTCATTAAATTTATCCACTCAAGAACCAGAATTACGTCCACCATAATGTTGCTAATTTAAATATGTACTGTTTCTTTACTTTTTAATGTTAAAATATATTACTAAATCTCGTATGTTTATATATTCCTGATGATGACATAATTAATGTCGAAATATTGAATCCCGACACGATGACGTGCATTTCAAAACATAGGCCTACCGTAAAACCTCGAAAATGGACTTATTCTTGAGAAGAGGTTCATTTTACCCTCTTAGTTTGCAAATGTAATCTAAAAAAAAAGGTTATCTTCAAAAGAAACCCATGGGCTTCTTTTGAAGATAGTATGGGTATAGTATTTAAAAACAAAAAGAGATTACGCTCAGTAGTTGAGGTGATTCAATGCCGATTAATACACTCCATGATACAGACTGATGTTCTCTCTGATGTTTGGATAAAATACTCTACTGTAATTTTAACATGATTTCATGGATGAACAATGTTTTCAGTAGTCCTATTGTATCATAGTAGTACTTTCCAATATTTACAGCATTCATTTTGAAAAGAAGTCCCCCTTATCCTTTGTTCGTCGTCGTCGTCTCCTGTCACCATTAGGACAAACAAAAATTGGAAAAAAAAACCTCCATGAGTAAAAACATATTTATTTATTATGTTTTAGATATCAGAGGGAAGAAATGTAAAACGAGGTAGGTATACATATTCAGGAAAAGAAATAAGCGATTCATGTTGGCTGAAGAGGTTATCATATGTGATCACTACTACCCATACCGTATAAGCTGTGGTCAAGCAGTATGAAACTCGCCTACGCCTTCCTTAGTGAGGGGCTGCAGGTTCTAATCCTCACCAGACACTTTTCTCATTCAACTGAAAAAGAAACCTCATTAAAGAAAGGTCTTTCCTTCATTAAGTCCTGTTCTAGCACTGTTATCAGTATTTATCTTTTTGTATATAATATAATGAAACAAGTACACACACGACTATTATACTGAAATGAAAATGGTTTTGAAATGGTAACGACAATCGTACATTATCTATTTCCACAGGTACAATTGAAGCTTGGTGAAATATGACATCTGTCGAGTGTCTGCAGTATAGAACTTCTATAGCATTTGTTGTTTTGACTGTTTTTCTATAAGCCAATATTTGTATTATGATATGTTGTACTATTCGCATTACTATGTTTGATAATAACTGTTTTACAAGGAGCGTTCACGTCGATGCAATATTCTCGATGCTTTCACCACTATACACGGAATTCATATTGTTCACCAAATAAGAAGATTTAAATAATTTTCATAATGTATGTTTCTTGTAATGATTTATCATATTGTAACGCTATGCCTATTTATATTATCGATTGAATTACCATAGCCTTATACAGTATAATGGGACTAAAGTTAAGCAATTATTACTGATTTTACTCTAAACTTGTGAACAGCGGTAGGCCTATTATGTGTGATCTTTTGTAAGTTCGTTTGAAATTACTTATATTATTATTATATTTCGATATGATGCATTTTGTGTAATTTAATATATACTTCTTATCAATATA
>NW_022757468.1:296679-302438 GCF_011630105.1 Anneissia japonica
TATGTATATATATATATATATATATATATTGAGTGAAACGAACTAATGAATGAGTAAATCAATTAATTAATGTATGCGTAAATAAAAGCTTACGCACAGGCGCGCAAATGTTTTGAGGAAACTCATCTGTTTGCTGGTTATTTATTTATTTATATATTTATTTTTTAGAGTAATTGCTTGATACTAATATGATTGTATGTGTTCTCCACATTTAACTTTGAAATTAAATTTATTTGCAGTTTTGAATAAAGAATTTGTTTATAAAAAAGATATAGGCCTATTGTTTGTTTATTGATGTTCCCAATGAAGCGATTACGCTATCATAGAATCTTTAATAATCCGATGAGGAAATTTAAACAAACATGATAAATACCATAAAACCTTGGATTGATGCCCAATTGGCTTAATCTCGAGAAGAAGCCCATCTCGCATTGAAGCCCCCTCTTTAGTTTCCATAATTACCCTCGGAAAGAAGCCTATGAACTTCTTTTCAAGATAGCATAGGCTTCGTTTTGAGATAGTAAGTACATACACTGTACATGAATTTAAAAAATTCATTCATTAATTCACAACACGCTTTGTTTATACAGTAGTTTAGCTGATTTAATGACAGTTAATACACACCATGATACGGGTGTTTTATAGTACAAATTCCCAAAACTTACAGCATTCTTCTTGAAAGAAGCCCCCGGCCCCCCTCCCCACTCTTTACTTTGCAAAAGTAGCCTCGAAAAGAAGCCAGGGTTTTAATTCGAGGTTACGGTATACTATTACTAGTCTCTACTATATCAGTATATCTGTAATAAATTCCACCAACTTTAGAATTCAAAAATGAAAATAATCTCTAACACAATTTAGATTCTATTAAAATATTATTAATTTTTTAGTTGCTGTTCTTAAACCTGATATTAAGAAAGTTGACTGTATTGCATTTTTTTTTTGGGTTAACCGTTGTCTTTTGTTTTTGTGTCCTTTAATGTGTCCCTGAGTATGGGATTCTTTTGTTTTTGCTTTCTGCTTTCGTAAATTTCGGTATCTTACTTAGTGGTAGGCCTATGTGCTTTTAGTTCACCTACAAAACGGCATAATAGACCTACAATACTTCAAAATATAACACGACGTTAGAGAGACTCGAACCATAGCTAATAGTGAAGGTGATATGGAAAGTCATAACTATTGCGATATGAGCTGACTCTACGTACGTCACTTTAGTTTTTAGTTCTACTTTGAGTAGTATTATGGTAATTCAGCGATTGAGAGCAAGTTAATCCGTTTTTTAAATATCTGGTCTTGTGTGTTTGCCCTTAATTCCCTTTATTGGTCCTTACCTCCACACTCCAAATTGCCACTGCTACTGCTGGGAAAAGCCAATAAGGCTGAGGCATAGTTCCTACATCATTACCTGTACCCTAGTCACAGTCAACACTGTGTGAACACTAACTTTTCCACTCTGTGGACACTAAAATCTGTGTCATTTTTCTTATGGATATATTTCTAACGAATGACAGTATTCAAGAGATACGGTAGGCCGGTTCATTGTTGCATTTGTTATATAATGTAGGTCTAATTATAAAATGTAGGTGTAATTATAATTCATTAGGATGTACGTGACAAATTTTCATGTTTTCGACATTAAGACACACTTCAATATGACGTCTCATTACCGATTTAGATTGGTTAAAAGGTTCTGCATAACGATGAAATGTAGCCAATTGTAAACACGGACAACAGGCAGACTATAAAACGGAACTTATCTTACCAAGACGGTATTTGTGAGGAAGATCAACATTTGTGATACTAGTGCTAAGTTTCGATTGAAGCCAGCAGAAAATGTATTGGTTGCTGATATTCATAAAGGTAAGGTAGCTAATTTAATTCAAGGAAAGTGCTGGGAGCTTACAAGGGTGACGCCAGAAAGGTGTACTCTCTCTAGGACAACTCTGGGACAAACTCCCGGTATTTTCTATATTTCAGCGTTGGTAAAATACTATTAAATAAACATTATTCGGGTTTATGCCTAAATTAAAAGAAGGCCCTAACGTTCTATTTCTTTTTTTCAAGACGTTAGTGTGATTATAGTACCTAGAGTAGAAGTAATATATTATGTCATTTTTATATATATTTTCATTATGTCTGCCTAAGAAGGTTCCCCTCCAGTACCCTTTTTAATACCATAAACATCATGAAAGTTGCATTCGATACCAACTTGGCTGTCTCGCTTTTCGTAATTCCCATTAATACGGCACCAAACTATGTATGTCGCATGATGAGCAGGATCCAGTCAAGCAACCGTCGCACAAAACGTGCAATTACAAACGGCGATTATTTTATTCCTAAACCACATTGTGAAATATTTAAAAACTGCTTTAGTTATAAGGGTTCAAATTTATATAATTCTATTCCAAATTTTATTTATTTATGTGCTACGTTTGCTATTTTAAACTAAAATTTTAACAATATATGTTGTAATTTTCTTGTAAATCTTGTTATAACTTTTAAATTACTGTTTGTTCAAATTCCAACAAATTATCTTATATATGCATTTTATAAATCTGTCTGTAATTAAGTGATTTTTGTTTTTTACTTTATGTATTGTTTGAGGGCCCTGATGATCAGCAATGCTAGATGGGTTACCCTCTTGAAATATGGTATTAAAAAAATATGGTATTAAATACATGAATACAATCTACCACACTTAAACGCAAATCCAATGGGGCTTTCTTATAGCCCATCACCGCGCGCATATCGTGTCATATCATGGCAAGTTTTAAGATTACAACAAAACACTTTACGTATGACCGGTACAATATTCTAAAATTTGTATTAGATTAGAATCCCTGCTAATGGCGATTGTAGAAAGAGAATAATCACTGTAACTGGTCAGTTTATAATTACATTTTCATTGTACTGATAATAACTCCATCATTGATAATAACTCCATAACAATACCTTCGTAACTGAATAGGCATATCTCTATGGTGATAACACTTTAGCACTTTAGTTTAACTGAGTCATTTAATATAATCCTGCGCTACCTTCAATTTAAGATACCTAAAAATTAAGATATAATGTTGTACAAGGCCACACACTTAACAGTGTAGTATTAAATTTGCTGTTGAAACGGAGAACAATAATTCATAAAATCGTCTTCATGGTTTGAGATGAATTTGATGACTAATGTAAAGCGTCATGGAATAGAGTGCCACTTGAATTTAGGCCTACCTGGTGGTACATCCATATTACAAAACAAACACAATCTTGTCAAAATAAGTTGATTATCTTGATTGTTAAGATTGTTGCCTTTTAATCGCATGTCATCATTCATGGGTTCAATTCTTGCCAGTGTTGCAGTTTTTTTTTCTCACGACCAAAGCAACTCCACTCTCCGAGCCTCATATACAGTATTGGGATTTAGTTTGTGTAAAACATTGTGTGTGTATTTTCGTCTTGTGAAAGTGTTTGTTACTTACTCAAAAAGAATAGTGATATATTCGCAATTGGCAATCCTTCGCGTATTTCAATAAACAATAGTATTAAAAATTATATTATTATTATTATTATTATTATTATTATTATTATTATTATTATTATTATTATCATTATCATCATTATTATTATTATTATTTTTATTATTATTATTATCATTTTCATTATCATTATCATTATTATTATTATTATTATTATTATTATCATTATTATCATCATCATCATCATCATCTTCATTGTTAATTGAGTTAAAATATACATTTAATAGTAACATTATTGTTACTTTCTTGCAGATTTCTTTGGTTATCACGCCATCTTATCAGCTTTGCCCAGCAGATAATCATCAGTTCGGATGCGAAGGTGATCAATTTGGCAAAATATTCTATTTTTTGTATACTTTAGGCCCAAGACCAATGATATGCCAAAACTTCATTCCCGTCACATGACAAACTTTCACAAAAGATGCTCTGTATAAATTAAGTCTCATTATGGGGCTAGGGAGTGGAGTTAACCACTAAGATAATCAACTCCACCAAAATATTACATCTTCTTCTCTTACACATTTAGTAATTGCCAGGATATTTCGTAAACTAAAACAAATCCACTCCACTAGATATTATGTCCATACAGAGGTTCATAATTCTATCTTTGGAAATACAAGAAATTATTGCATAGCAGAACCATTGCATAGTCCAGTTACTGATAATACAATTACTACTTTAAATCAGTAGACATTATTTAAGTAGTATTATTGCGATATGACTATAAAAAGTACAAATCAAATAGTCAAAGATTTGCTTGCCATTAAGAAAAAATACATATCATCAGAATGCCCTAATATATGTAAATAAAATAATTATAATATAATACAATATATTATATTATATATAATATATTATATCAGCATATAATGTCTTAATATGCATATACATATTATTTATTGAAATTTAGAACATTATGTTCTATATGCAAATATCAAAGAACAGTAAAACTCTAAATATAAAATTTGAAGATACAAAAAATTATACAAACACTTTATAGAAATTGTACAAAGAAAATTAAAAGGCAGCACTTTGAGACTAACTTAGAAGTTATTTATTCAAAACAAGCTTGAAGCGTGTGTTGAATAAATAACTTCTAAGTTAGTCTCAAAGTGCTGCCTTTTAATTTTCTTTGTATATTGTTTAGACTAACACGGCTTCATTACCACTTTTATAAAAATTGTAGTAACTCTCTCATGTTACATTATATATTATGTTAATAGCATAATTTCAAATGGGCAATGAAAAACGTGAGTTTAAAAAATAACATGTTTGAATGTACTGTACATATAACTTGAAATAATACATTTTGTTTTTTTCAAAATAGTGTATTTCTAACCTCATTATAGATACAATGGACAAAATACGATACCCATTATTGTAGAAAAAGAAATTATACAATAATTACAATATGCTGCAAATATAAATTAAAAGTTAATGTTGCTAGAACAAGAGTAGATGAAGCCATTATTTTGATATTAGTGAAATAAAAGATTAGATTAAATGTACGATTGCTTATTCTAGTACTGTACATGCTGAAATGATGTATCATCAAACTATTATTAAGTAGATGAGCAATAACATGTTACATTATATGTATATCTACATTACATGTTTTATCAGATGCCAGCAAATGGAATCTAACAGTAGTCGGCATTAAAGTTGCTTCTATCTACATTTTCACGCATCTGAATTATCCCGACAACTATCGGAACTGCGTGCATAGGCATTGGCGTGTAACTCCAGCGGCAGGCTTTAATAGACTAAAGGTACAATTCGAATTCGTAAATATGGAAACTGGTTCCGACTTCATGTATATAGTTTACGATACCGCTACCGCTACACAAACGGAAGATATATCGGATGGAAATGTCCAACTACTGATGACGATCGAGAGTATTTCTTTCGAATCGTTTGACATATACATGTGCACTAACCCTACAATCAGGCGTCCTGGATTTTACATGTCAATAACACCTGAATTCTGTAAGTTATTGTTATGAATATTAATAAAGTTATTATATTGTTATGATTATAATTATTGTTGTTATCATTATCGATATTATTATTAACGATTAATCGCCATTATGTTCACATAAACACAAAAATAATAATAATAATATTATATGTTTTCAGATGCTGATCCATACACGGAACAAATGTTTTCTATATGGGGGGGGGGTGGTATCACACCAAGTCATAAATTACTAACCGGGAAAATTATTACCTTTG
>NW_022757468.1:302449-308837 GCF_011630105.1 Anneissia japonica
TACCTTTGCCCCCCCCCCCGACCCAAGACCCTTGTTACGCGCCTGCTTATAAGTTGGGCCCCCCCACTTTGAAAAACGTTCCGCCGGCCCTGTTATATGTATATCTACATTACATGTTTTATCAGATGCCGGCAGATGGAATCTAACTGTAGTCGGCATTAAAGTTGCTTCTATCTACATTTTCACGCATCTGAATTATCCTGACAACTATCGGAACTGCGTGCATAGGCATTGGCGTGTAACTCCAGCGACAGGCTTTAATAGACTAAAGGTACAATTCGAATTCGTAAATATGGAAACTGGTTCCGACTTCATGTATATAGTTTACGATACCGCTACCGCTACACAAACGGAAGATATATCGGATGGAAATGTCCAACTACTGATGACGATCGAGAGTATTTCTTTCGAATCGTTTGACATATACATGTGCACTAACCCTACAATCAGGCGTCCTGGATTTTACATGTCAATAACACCTGAATTCTGTAAGTTATTGTTATGAATATTAATAAAGTTATTATATTGTTATGATTATAATTATTGTTGTTATCATTATCGATATTATTATTAACGATTAATCGCCATTATGTTCACATAAACACAAAAATAATAATAATATTATATGTTTTCAGATGCTGATCCATACACGGAACAAATGCAAACCACAGGTTGGTGTGTCACATCTTATTTTTTTTTAAACATGCCTCATTGGCGGCTGTCATAAGTTATTTTATTACTTAAGCTTATAAATAGGTCTACTTCATTTCGATCTTATCTTAAGTTGCTTCGTGCCATTTGTATTGGGCTCGACTCCCACCCGAATCACTTGCGAGATTTTTTCGCAAGCATTTTGGAACGTACTGAGCATTACTAATAGCACGTCAGATGGCAAAACATCGATTCGCAAATATTTCTCCATCGGAATAGCTGCTACTTTGGGATTGTATCCATCACTAGCCACCAAGCTCAAGCTCGGTGATCGAGTGGTAAACGGGGTAGTTATCTGGAGGTCGTAGGTTCGATTCCCACCTGAATCACTAGGGAGATTCACAAGCATTTGGGAACGTACTGAGCATTCAGTACTAAAGCACGTCAGATGGCAAAACATCGATTCGTAAATATTTCGCTTGACTCAAAAAAACCATCGGAATAGCTGCTACTTTGGGATTGTATCCATCGCTAGCTACCAAGCGCAAGCTCGGTGATCAAGTTGTAAACGTGGGTAGTTACCTGGAGGTCGTAGGAGTAGGTTCGATTCCCATCTGAATCACTAGGGAGATTCGCAAGTATTTGGGAACGTAGGCCTACTGAGCATTCAGTACCATAACTTCAGTAGGGCAAAACATCGATTCGTAATATTACTCCTGACGCAAAAATCCGTCTGAATCAAAACCAGATTCTTATTAAGTTAATTTTGATTAGCATTGGTTTCGCCATTGTTTCAGAATCATTTTGTTTGAATTTATGACCAAATAATATTAATTATTATTAATTGAATTCTGAAAGGTATTTAAAAATTGCTGCTAGGTACAATTAAATGAAAATTTAAAAAAATAAAACGTTAAGAATTTCCTTCGTAGACAAAAACGGATGGACTTCAGATACTTCTATGACCACAGAACGTCTGACGACCTTCACACAGCAAACGACTTCTAGTAGCGAACAAACGTGGTCCTCTCAGATGAACGTAAGACCTACTAGTTCATTTACAAGTGCAGAAACACTGACATCGTTCAATTCAACAGGCCTGACATTTCCTTTGAGCACTCTGGATTTTTCTCAAACAACTATCCAGACAACATATTTAGCCGTTTCAGATCAGGTAAGGTGTTTAGCCATTGTGTGGCTCTAAAATCGATTAAATAAATATTCTAAATTGCTAAAATTCTCATCGGAGATTACTTCAAGACTTCAGTATGTTTTTGGCTTTTAAGTGAAAATAGGCCTAATAATATAAATGCAAATTAACAAGTGCATTTATTTACAAAATAAAATAAATATCCATGTTTAACAATACTAAACATATCTGTTCCTGAAGATTAAAGGAAATAATTGCATCACACTAACTTACTCTTATATGACTCTGTTATTGCTCTTACAGATCGTGCAGATTTTGAATTACTCTATGTCACTTGGAAGTGAAATGAGTAAAGATGATGCCGACGAAATTTTAAGATCCATCGAGCACATCCTGTCGAAAGATGTTGACCACTTGGAATCTAACGATGTTTCAAATATAATTCGCACACTATGTGTCATTGCACCACTATCTGCATCCCCAGAAACGACTGTAAAGGTAACAAAAGCCAATATATCGAGATTTGACGGTTAAGAAAGATAAATTTGTGAGAGTGAAAATTGTCCCAATCGGGATAAAAATCATAATCGATCTTCTGCTATCGATGCAGATGCCAACTGGGCCACTGGAGCTTGGTTGCCAATTCAATTCCTATAATGCCCCTTTCCCACATTCACGATTTTTGCTACGATGG
Organism: Anneissia japonica; assembly: GCF_011630105.1. Lineage (NCBI taxonomy): Eukaryota > Metazoa > Echinodermata > Crinoidea > Comatulida > Comatulidae > Anneissia > Anneissia japonica. Next base: position 304,945 of record NW_022757468.1, read on the forward strand.
AGCACGATTTTAAAAAGTTTTAAAATCGCGCTCTATCGTAATGATTCGTACTCAAAAAGTTCAAGATTTACGTTTGATCAAGACGCTACTAGGACGCCGTCAAGATGTATTACGGCACTATTGCGATAGTGCGACGACATTTTAAAGAATTATAACGATAGAGTTACGATTTGTGACGACGTATTACAACTTACCAAAATTTTAATTCGACGTCACTACGATTTTACAAAGACGCAAGCACGACGTTAGCACGATTTAACAAGACGCACATCACAAAAACAAACATCACATGACATGACAAAAAGCGCACTGTTGAAACACCATCAATATTTGCAAGCTGCTGCTATAGAAGAAGAAAATTTGTTGGCTGCTACAGCTTTGATAATCAAGAGTAAGCGTCGGTCACGTCGAATGCATAGGCCTAAAGTGTATGGGTACAGCCATGGCTCCTACGTCGTCCATATTTTAGACAGTATGAACACTTACTAGTACAGTTAAATAGAGAAGAAACAAGAGGCTTCAGAAACTTCCTCCAAGTGAGCAAGGAATTGTTCAGTGTGTTGAAAAAACTTTTCTGACACAGAGCCACGTGATATAAACCACGGTCTTGATGGTATCCTAATGGCATCGTATCTAATCGTCTCAGCACCTCAGCGACGTCTTGGCTTGTCGTAGGTGTTGTTGGTAGTACGAATGGACAAGACACAGTCACGACAAACGTCGACAACGTTACGCCACTCACACGATGCCGCTGCGGTAGACCAAGATCTTTTTCACGGCTACGATTGAGCACGATTTTTTTTAACATTCCAAAAAATCGTGCTCCATCACGATGACATCAAGATCCAGTACGATGCAAAACGATGAATTATTTTTGAACATGTCATTTACGACGACGCCATTGCGATTTTTCAAAATTGAAAAATCGTGCTCTGTCGTAGCAAAAATCGTCAATGTGGGAAAGGGGCATTAGAAACAACTGATTTTTACATAGCCTTGTGCATGTACGTAGAACAGTGCCAGTTCAACTAAGTATAACACAGATCAATTTGATAGATCAAATAGGAACGTAAGATGTTGTAATCGTTTCAAGCCTATCCATTTTACGGTGCCTAGGCCTGTGTACTGTACGGTATGCCTTACAATTTTAACGCTTTTCAACAGAGGTTCTTAAAGGTTTGGGATGATATTCTTGAAGAAGACTTGCTCGTGTCCACAGTTGAATCGGTAAGAAAATTATAATAGTAATACTGTTAATAATTATTAACATTTGTTTTGAGCAAACCATTGCGACAATATTAGCGTTCTTTGTTAAAGACATCGCTTATGTAGACAAAAACTCCTTTGAAGTTCGACGGAAAGATAATAACATATTTTTATATCCATTATTCTAGGGTTAATTATTGTTCAGTATGATGGGGTGCGTGTATATTGCTGTGACATAGACAAATTTTTCCACCAAACTTAAAAAACACTTTATTTAAAATTAGTAAATATTATTTTTTAATCCCCCTTTTCGATTATTTTTACCGCGGTCTTTCTTTTTCTCTTGATTTTCCCTGTCTAGTGTTGGCTTTCTTGTTTGTTTTTTCGCTCCCGTTTTGTCCCTGTATATTCGTTCGCCTGCCTTTCTCGTCCCGCTCTGTTTCCTGTCTTTTTTTTTTTGTTGTTTCATTATGCTGGCCCAGCACAAGATTCCTTTATCTTCTCGGGCGTTTGCCTCCTTCCTTTATTTGCTGGGTTTTTTTTATATTTATCACAATGAACAGTTATTTTGTATATTTATGCTTCAAAGGAAGGTAATAAATGTTATTTTGAACTGAATTGAACTGATTTTGTGGGCAGGTTTGAGAGGATTATCGATTTGGAACTGCAAGTGGCACATGTAGAGGGGGCCGGCCGGCCGCCCCATCCCTCCTTTTTTTTTTTTTTTTTTTTTTGGAAAGTTAAAAAAAAGAAAAAAGAAAGAAAAAAACAAAAGAAATAATTAATCGCCAAAAATGCTTTAGAGGTTATTTTTGGGCGTCTAGAAAGCAAAAATGAAAATCGCGGGGGCATGCCCCTGGACCCCCTAGGGTAGTGTTGTCTCGATCAGTCCCCACTTTCGCCTCCTCCCTTTTCGGACATCTCTGGATCCGTCCCTGACTGCAGTCGATGAACTGGTTAGCTGCAACAAAAAAGTAAGAAGTCAAATGTACTGTAACTTCATGCTGTAATACATCGAATTATACCCAACATTCTAACTCCTTTATTAACAGATATATTTTCAACTTCACTAAGCAATTCATTTGTTTTTTCTCAAGGAGATTGAGACAACAATGTAATTTCGTAAGAATAAATGAAAAATGTGCTGTCTATTGTCTGTTTGACGTATCAAATGAAAAGTTTTATAGACAATGGAATACTGTGCCATCCATCCCGATAGATGTTAACGCATTATGTTTCGGAAAGTGGCATTTAACTATGGGTGGAAAACCTAACAAAACCGTCCTGGCTATGTATGCCGTAATTCTCGGATGCTTCAACATATTTCCAAGATTTTTCAATTTCAGTTACGAACCGACGCAAACGCATTAAAAAAAAAAAAAAAAAACAAAAACAGGACTCCATTCATTTATCAATAAAAAAAAAAACCAAATTTTGTTTTTCTTTCGTAATGTAAATAGTCTATTGATGATGATGAATAAAACAGTAACAGTAACAGAATACAGCAAATTGAACAAGCAGTTTTATTTGGATTCTTTCGGCCCACATATACATATAAGCTTCAATTAAAAAAAAACATAGTAAGACAAATACAATGTAGATACTAAGAAGATTAAATGAAATAAGATTATACATCAATCCAGTAAAATCATATACAATTACCGACAGACAAAAACAACAACCCAGTAAGCATTGAGAATCAATTAATCAATTATACAGTAATTTCTTTATTTATTGAAAAACGTCTTTTTACAGGATAACATGACCAGTGATAAACTGTTTTACACTAGTGGTCCTGTATGATTAATTAAATAAACAATAAAACAATTAGAATAAACAATAAAACATTTGTCTTGGTATTGATCATTCCTTTTCTGCTATTTGTGCTATCCTTAGGGCGTTCCAAGCACCATGTTGTCTATATTAGAATCGTACACGGCCACCGTTTCTGAAAACTTAAACTCATCAAATTTCAACTTTACCAACCAAAATAATATCGGTAGGCATACGCAGTATTAGTATCAATATATTAGTAGTAGTAGTAGTAGCAGTAGTAGTACTAGCAGTAGCAGCAATAGTAGTAGTAGTAGTAGTAGTAGTAGTAGTAGTAGTAGTAGTAGTAGTAGTAGTAATAGTGGTAGTGGTAGTGGTAGTGGTAGTGGTAGTGGTAGTGGTACTGGTAATTGTCGTGGTAGTGGTAGTTGTAGTGACAGTGGCAGTGGTTGTGGTATAGGTTGTGGTTGTAGTAGTGGTAGTGGCAGTGTCAATGGCAATGGCAGTGGTAGTGGCAGATGATGGTGAGTATGATGATGATAATAATTATGATGATGATGATGATGATGAAAATGATGATAATGATGATAATGATGATGATTACGATGATGTTGATCGACAATAATGATGATGATGACCAAGATTTTCTTCTCTTTATTAAGACGTACAGATTGAAGTCATACCTAGCGACGTCACATGGTCAAATAAGTGGATACCAGTCACCACAGGTGACGAGTCGGTCCAGGCACTCATACCAACTGCAAACTTCAAAGGAGAATCAGGTACACGCTTCGTTAATCTTTTCATTAATATGGACTAAGTATATTTTATTCAAAATGTTACAATAAATACTGAAGTATTAAACTTCAGGCAGTTCTACAATGTTCTCATGGGGTATATATACAGTATATATA
>NW_022757468.1:309599-311059 GCF_011630105.1 Anneissia japonica
GGTCTCGCCAGCCATGCTTAATCGTGGTGGTCCCGGCTACGCTTGGGCGAAAAAACGAAATGACCGCCACGCTTAGGCAAAATAGGCAAAGATTGCACCACGCTTAAAATGTTATAAGCGCCAAGCGAAAAAAAATATGGACTAAGTATATTTTATTCAAAACTTTAAAAGAGAACTGGCAAAATGATTTTTTGTTGTAGAGTGGATTTTTGATATGCCATTAATAATAGAATCAACCTTAAAATCGTTCTTTGGCTATATTTTATGAATTTATAGGCGATTATATACGATTTTACCATGACGTCATTGGCGAAAAAGTAACAAATGATCGTGTAAATATCGCCGCGTAGGGTATCCATCGCGTAGGGTATCCGCCGCGTACGATCTTTGCGTGCATGCTGTAACAATCCCAATTTACAGCCACGGTTGTATATATACATGAAAATATTGTAACAATTGTGATTTATTAGTCCGTCAATTGTGGGTATTCATTGCTATAATATTTTTTTTCTAATTATACCATATGCTTTATAATCATTTTGGGGATTCCTTAGTAACAGAGGTTACAAATTCATCCTTTAATTATACAGTAGTCACTTTATATTAAAAACATGAAAAATGTCCCAACAGGGAATTATTTTTTATTGCTACATGGTAGTACTATGGAAATGAAATATAGGAATTAAAAATGTTAAATATATAATATCTGTCTCTTATCCACATCTAGATGTGTTATATATATGCATATATATGTATATACACATCTCATGTTCAAGAGCTAGACAAAAATAGGCTATAAAACTTTGTTTAGAGCATTGCTTTGGCTTTTTTTTCAACTTTGCGTAAAATATAAATGGTTCTGTTTTGAAATTTCAATTTTTGTATGCAGGTCTCCGTTTTCAAATATAAAAAACAGCACTACCACCACCATTCTTTCATATAAATTATCCTATCTAACAATCATTCATTTGTTTTAAGATAAAAAAAAAAGGCAATAAAAATCAACCAAGACTACAATAGCTAGGTGCCAGCAGCTTAAAAGCAAAATAATATATAACAATAAAAATAGACGGTTGGAAGCGACGATCGTAGAAAAACGGTTAAGCAAGCCAAGGACTTCGCTAACTTACATCAAAGAGTATAAATAGAACAAGAGAGCCAACAACGCTCATTGAGAGTGTAAAAAAACGATACGCCCATACTCAGCCAGTGTAGGACGCCAACTAACGCTTGTATGTTTTTTTATTACCATAGAGGTATAATATGAATACTAGAGCGCTAACCGCAATGTATTCGATGTTCGAAATACGCAGAACTGTGTGTGTGTACCATCCATAGAGCTATTAAACAACTAGAGTGCTGACAAGATGGCGGAGCAATGCAGAGTTGTGTATGTGTACCATCCAAGATGGCTGCCGTAGAAAAGCGCCACCTTCAGGCTTAGTATACATATTATTACC
>NW_022757468.1:312940-318162 GCF_011630105.1 Anneissia japonica
CAGGCTACAATTTAAAAACGGGTGGGACTCATTCAAAAATTTGAGGGGGTTCGCTAGAAAACAGGGGGGTTCGCTAGAAAAGGGGGGTTCGCCCGAACCATAAAAACCCCCCCTGGCTACGGGCCTGGTATACATATTATTACCATAAATAAGCCCTCTGACTGAATATTATTTCATTAATGATAATTAGTATTGATAATGACAAATTATTAAACTGTCGTAGCCAAAAAGAGGCCAAGTAGAGCATCTTATTCAAATTTTGAAAAGAATTAAAATCGTGTACATTACACCCATACACCGCAACGCTCGAGTTTCAAAATGCGGGTAACTAGCTGTACTGAACTTTCTGTGTAAATTGAGGGCGCAATTGAAAATGATAGCGCTCAGAGGAAATTTGATTGGCTGAATCTATGGCAGCCATCTTGGATGGTACACACACACAGCTCTGCGTATTTCGAACATCGAATACATTGCTGTTAGTGCTCTAGTATTCTTATTATATCTCTATGATTTAGGCTACGTTCAGACATGTGAGATACGCCAGGCGTATTTAACGCCGGGCGTACGTTAATCCATGGCGTAACTAGCAAGATGTCCAGACTGGGCGATTAACGAACGCGGCGTAAGTATTCGCGCGAAATATTCGTATTCGTAATTCGCGCATTTTATTTTCTGTTTACATCTAGGTTTATTTTGATTGGTCAAATCTTGGCTGAGTTCAAAATCACCGATGCGTGACTGTCGTAAATCAGTGGCGTACGCTAATCTGGGGTCTGTTGCTGGATTACCGTACGCCAGTGATAATACTGGCGTTCGCTAAGTTCACACCACTCGATTAACGTTACGCTAGCGTAATTCGTTGTGTCTGAACATAGCTTTATACCGTACGTTTCGTTCTTAAGATCAAAGAGTATAAATAGAACAAGAGAGCCAACAACGCTCATTGAGAGCGTAAAAAAACGATACGCTCTACACAGCTAGTGTAGGACGCCAACTAACGCTTGTATGTGTTTTATTACCCAGTACTCCACCACGCACGGTAGGTTTGTCTGTTTATCTGTTCTCCACAAGATACTGTACTTTTGTTTTCTGCTTACTGAGTTTATAGCGGGCGTACTTCTACCGCGCTGCGCAGCGCTGCACTGGGAAATAAAAAGAATATACAACCGTTAGTGGGCGTCCTACACAGGCGTGACGTTTTTACGAACGGGACTTGCTCTCTTGTTCTATTTATACTCTTTGTTAAGATGCATTTCATCAATAAGAGCTACAGGTATCAGACACATATCGCCTGAACAGTCGTGTAAGTAATGTATATAATGAACATATAATAACATGAACGATAAGATATTATATGTATGTATATAATGTAGGCAATATTAACGGTAAGATATACGCCCATAAAATATAAGTAAACGCCGATAGTAAAGTACGTTAGTTTAATACGTATGTAGGTATAAGCCTATTGTTATAATAGCGTCACTAGGACTGATCGTATTATTGTGATAAAACGTGATATGGTGATTAGTAGAAGTAATTAACTCGTTCTAATTATAACTTGTTATTTTATTTATAGTTTTCACCGTGCTTAATAAATTGCATGGAATCCAACAGTTGGCCGTGTGATTATTATTGTACGTGTTGACACTCACTGGGCCGGGACCGTATTTATTCCCATCGAACCCAGTACAATGGGCACTGTCTAAAACTTTCTACCAGCTTATCTCTGAAAAGATTGTAACCTTTTCGTCTGCAGTTGGCTCAACCTGAATTACACAAGAGCCAGTGAGCTTCCATGTCGGCCTAGGCTAGGACATGACACGCTGTTGTTTGTTGTTATTTCGCGACGTCATCAATGAGTACAATACATTCATTATCCACCATCAACTAAACTGCTTTAAAGGGAAAAATGTTTCGTGTGGGAATCGAACACACAATCTCCATGTTTGCTATTCATTATCCACCATCAACTAAACTGCCTTATTTATTAAAAAAGTTTACTACTCCTGATCCAGCATGACTAAACGGAGGGAGGTAAACCGCGGTCCCTAAGCCATAAATGCGATAAACCTAGTACCACACCAAGTACACCAAGTACCAGTACCAGTCAACTCTAATCCTACTAGAAAAAATTCTTTGTATATATACAATGCAGGTTAATATTACACATGGTCATGGTGTCAAAAATGGGACGTGGGCCAAGAGGGTTTATTTTTATGTCTAAAAATGTAGAATTAAATTTATATTCGATTTTTGATTGTTACCATCTCCATAACTTACGCACTTTTTTTTTAAATAGAGAAAAATGTTTGAAAAATTCATTATGCAAATTAGAAAAAAAATAGACTAATCATGTTACGGGAAACCTGGTGGTTGTGTGTTCAATTCCCACACGAACCAACCACACGAACCTTTCTTTTTTTTTTTTAAGGCAGTTTAGTTGATGGTGGATAATGAATAGCAAACCTGGTGGTTTTGTGTTCGATTCCCACACAAACCAATTTTTTTATTTTTTTTATTTTTTTTTTAAGGCAGTTTATTTGATAGTGGATAATGAATAGCAAACCTGGTGGTTGTGTGTTCGATTCCCACACGAACCAATTTTATATATATCTGTCTCTTATACACATAAGGCCATGGCTTTCAGACCTCTGACAATGGCGGAAGCCAATACCAAAGCTTCGCATTTTTGTGAGCATAATGCCTAGACAGGATTGTTCATTCATATTGAAATTTGTATGATGTTGTTTTTTTTTCATCCAATGGGAATTCATATTCTGGTTTAATTTAATTAATTTGTTTATGTTCAAGTTCAAGTTTAATTTTTATACTTATGTTCTAATTGTATGTACTGAGGGTCCCAATTGATCAGCTCAGGCTGGATGGACCACCCTCACAAAATATTGTTTAAATATATAAATTTATTTTACATAAGAAGAATCTATGAATATTCAGCTTTCCGTTTACTGGGGAATGAACAACAAGATATTTGGTCGGTGGACAGCCGAAATGGCAATTTAAAGCCAACGAAGTCGCTAGAGGTAATTTTTTTTTTTAAGGCCAGGGCCTTCAGACCTCTGTCAATGGTGGCGGAATTCTATACCAAAGCTTCGCATTTTTGCGGGCATAATGCCTAGACAGGATTGGTCATTCATATTGAAATTAGTGTTTTGATGATGATTTTTTTCATCCAATTACGTTATTTTGTCAGGTCGAGGTGATTTCACTTTATTTGACAATAGACTGATATTATTTCCACTCACAATAGTGTAGTCGCAATATTACTAATACAAAAGTGAAAGTTAAAAAGGGGAGAAAAGCAAAAATCTCTTGGTTTCAAAAGTCGTGTACTTGCAAAAAGACTAAATTAATCAATGTTTTAAGCTTGAATATCGTGTTGTTAATAATAATAATAATAATAATAATAATGATAATAATAATAGGCCTTATAATAATATAATATGCCTATTACTAATAATAAAAATAGGCCTTATAATAATATAATATGCCTATTAATAATAATAATAATAATAATAATAATAATAATAATAAACAAACAAAAAACAAGATACATATCATAAGAAGAAAATGTAACAAGACTCATCATTTTATTACTTTACCTTCTCATTTTTCTCTTTTGTACACTTTTTTGTCAATGTTTCCTTTCTTTTTCATATCCTTTTTTATGTTTCCTTTACTTCTTTTTTCCTTTCTAATGTTTCCTTTTGTTTCTATGGTTCATTTTCTGTTTTAGTCTCTCCTTTTCTTTCGTATGCTTCCTTTCCATTCCTTTTTTTATGTTTTTTTTCTTATTCTTTTCCTTTTCTGTCTTACGATTTTCATTTCTTTTATCTCTTTCTTTCCCCCTTTCTTTCCTATTTTGTAGTGAAAATCAGGGCCCCGGTGACCTTTTTCAGGGACCAACGTTTCTCTATTGATTTAGCATCACTAGATAACAAAAATGAACGGGCGGGCGGTGGGAACCTCCAGAAAAAGGGCGGAAAGTCCTTTAAAGTCGGATAAGCTTCTCTTAGCAGACTTTAACATATGATCATATATATTTTTTTCGACAGTGTGCAATCCAATTGTTCTTTTAGTTTAGAATGACATTTTTTTTTTTTTTTTTTTTTTTTTTTTTTTATTAGAAGAAATGTAAACCCCAAATATAGTGCAAGTATATATAAGATTGTGTCCCCTCACTCACAGTTATGAATTTTTCTATCTGTTTCCATTTTTTCTCTCGGCTTATAAAATACCCATTCGGTGACCATCATTAGATTTTTGCTAATTAAAGCTTGATTTCCACTCCTTTGCATTTTTCCCTGCTATATACAACATTTTTAACACTTTAAATTTATTATTTGTCGTATTAAACAACATGGTAGGCCCAAAAAATAAAAATAAAGAAACATTTTTTTCACTGGCGAAAAATTAACAAAAGATCGTGTAAATAGCGCCGCGTAGGATATCCACCGCGTAGGGTATATCCGCCGCGTACGATCTTTGCGTGCATGCTGTAACAATCATAATTTACAGCCATGGTTACAGCATACACGCTAAGATCGTACGCAGCGGATACTATTTATTCGATCTTTTGTTACTTTTTCGCCAGTGACGTCATGGTAAAATCGTGTATAATCGCCTATAACTTCATTTTAAAAAAGCCAAAAAACGATTTTAAGGTTGATTCTATTATTAATGGCAATTCAAAAATCCTCTCTAGAACAAAAAATCATTTTGCTAGTTCTCTTTTACAATAAATACTGAAATGTTAAACTGCAGGCAGTTCTACAATGTTCTCATGGGGAACAGTACTTGTTCAATCGCATATCGTGAGGCATGATGTGTATAAGAGACAGCAAGTTCACACCACTCGATTAACGTTACGCTAGCGTAAATCGTTGTGTCTGAACATAGCCATAGTTTGGGTTCCTGACATTGTTTTCACAAACTTCCATTCTTTTCGGTCATCTTTTGGCCAATAGCAATACCGTACGTGCGCATCAAACATAGGTATCTTTGCGCGTATTTGTGCCATTTACAGTGAAATTATGCTAAAATCAGACCTATTTTTAATCAGTTATAGCTCCTTAGGTTGAAAGGTGACCCCCCATTTTTATTACATATTCTGAAAGCACATAAGTTGTAAATATGATTTTATAGATCATAATGGCTGATCGGACATTGTGACGTCATCATATTGGCGTCTGAATTCAAAGAAA
>NW_022757468.1:318308-328968 GCF_011630105.1 Anneissia japonica
TGTTTCAGTTGTGGAACAAATGGTGACCCTGCTGCAAAATGATGTTCTTGTGCAAAAAACTTAAATAAAGGCATTTCCCGTAAGAAAAACTTCAGTGCTTTTCCGTAACTAAACCTTTATAATGTAATGTTTATAGGAACTAGAAGAAAACCAAGAGGTTGTGTGTACCTATTGGGAATTTACGAATAGGTATGTACAATAGTTTTAAAATAATTATTTTAGTTATTCTTACCATTTTTTTTTTATAGCGAGGAAGCCATATTTCTGACAGGATATTATTGTCCATATATTACATTACACTACATTACATGATTATACGCTACAATAAATTGATTTCATTATTAATTAATAGACCTACGTCTAATAGGCCTACATCCACAAAAGTAAAATGAGACGATCGATAAAACAACCAGAAAATACTTGCAACAGCTTTGCTTAAAACATATGAAAGTGTCTTTTTTTGTTTGTTTAAGTACGAACGGTGGGGTGTGGTCAGAGAATGGTTGCTGGGTTGCATCAGTACTGCTGAATCAAACGACTTGTCATTGTACACACTTAACTAATTTTGCAATTCTTATGAGAGTTGACAAATCACCCAAGGTGAGATAACAAACAAATTATTATGTATGTTAGTTCAATCAAAAAAAAAAAAATTCATGCATTTATAAATTAATCAATTAATCAGTTTATCCATCAATCAATAAATCAGTATAATTCATTCATTCAATCAATCGTTCGTTCGTTCTTTTGTTCGTTCCTTTGTTCGTTCATTCATTCATTTATTTATTTATTCATTCATTCATTCAATCAATCATCTATTCTTCGATTCGCTTATTTATGTTTTTTCTGGTATACCATTCTACAAAAACTGTACAAAACTACACAGTTTAAGCATTGTTTATAGCATACAAACAAACGTCATTAATAATAAATATATTAAAAGTGAGGGCTAAGGTGTTTTTAGCCACTATGTATGCGCTGAAACGTGGAGATCCGTTACTAACCCTTGGTACCCAGGTCATTTCCACCCGGAAGCAATATCTTACTCTTTCGAAGAGTGTACTGCGTTATTTATCGTGCACATCGGCCAGGTTGCTAAGGGACCAACGGCTTAAACGTGTAATCCGAAATATGATGCGTTGTGAAACCCTCCGGTTAAAAACTAGGAGGGCAGTGCAAAAATTGAACCGGGGACCAAGGTTGAGTAAAGAAGCCTGCAGTTCAGCTCGGACACAGTAGCTACCGCCAACTTAGAGTTGCTTTTGGGTGTGTCGATGGATAAATGATAGATAGGTAGATAGATAGATGGATCAATATATTCTTTAATATCCCTGAATATTTGTTTTTAATCATCTCTCTTTATCTTATAGGTACTTTCAATTGGAAATACTATTGCACTGGATATTCTAACGTACTTGCTGACATCACTCTCCATCATCTGTCTCCTTCTGACTATTTTCACTTACGTTTGGCTCAAGTAGGTTCACCACATTGCACGACTACGAGAGTTTGCACAATACAGAATTGATATAGTATAGAGAAATGGTGGTGATGACATCATCGAATGTTATGAGTTGACCTAATGAAAAAATCATTAGTCATATAATACACAGAGAAAAGCAACAATATCGTTATGTTATGCATGATACAATAGTCATCCATGATGGCATTGACGATAATAATGCTAATTCTCTTTTCATGACAACTATAAGTAACGATAATAGTAAATGTGATGATAGGATTAATGATGATGATGCTGATTATGATGACGACGATGATGACAGTGATAATGATAACGATAATGATGATGATGACACTGAAAATAATGATTATTTATAAAGCCTGAAAATTGTTATGCTTATAACAATAAAATTAGTTATATTATTAACGCTGTTTATTTCGATGTGATTTTGCGTCAGGAACATATCATAGGAGTGATGTTTCGCCCTATGAAGATGGCATGATTACAAATGACGGTTAATATTATTAATGTAATGATGATGATAACTACAAAGGTGATGATAATAATGCTGATTATGATGATTGAAGATGGTGAAAGTGATAAAACTGATGCTGCCGTTTAATATAGTTATTATTCGATTTAACGATAATCATAATAAAATGGACACTTATATTTTGCTCGCTTATAGAGTTTGGCGAACGAGGCGAAACATCATCCACATTAATCTGGCCGCATCGTTGGCATTGGCACAGTTTCTTTACATTTGCTTTATCGACGGTACTAGCACTAGGGTAAGAAGAGTATAGTACTAAATTCGACAAAAATATTTTGTATTAGGCCTATCAGTGAATAAAGCTATTCTTTCGTACATGATCTATCCAATAAAAATGTAAACATTCTGAATTTGTATTATCCATTTTATTATTATTACCATTAAAAAATAGAATTAATAATTGTTTGATCAAAGTTAGAAAAAATTTCATTTCCTTTTACAAGGCGGGTTGCACTTTTATCGCCATACTTCTACAATACCTGTTTACTGTCAGTTTTGCGTGGATGTTGCTGGAAGGTGTACATCTTCTTATGAATTCTAACATTAATCTTCAGCATAGAAATCCAAAGGGTTATCTTTATGTCATATTCGGCTGGGGTAAGTCAATCATGGTCACTTGTTATTGTAGTAAAATATCAATAATTATGTTCACAAATAAAGTTTGGTAATTAAATACATATATATAATCTTGTTATTTTTGTATTTTTCAAAACATTGATATAAAGAATAGTATTAATTTTATTGGTGTTTTAACTATTTGGTGTTTGTCATACGCTCATAAATATAAATGTGTGTCGTTGGAAGAAATATTTAGGTAACTAAAAACGTATATATAATGTGTTATCTTGTATTAATATTAATATCATTACATCATTTGAGACTTTAAGCAGTGATGTATCCATCAGACCTCCCTGTAGTAATTTGCATACAATCATTTGCTTGTATGTTCCTTGGTTTTGGCACTCTGTTGATCGACCATACAAACCAGGCCTATAATTGGGTTGTTTAAGCTTCTATTCGTCACAGCGCCACTAGTCACTATTAGTTTGACCAAAGATCTTTGGTTTGACTTAGTTCACTCGGTGGTAGCGCTGTACGGACATAATTGTAACCAGAGCCATAGATAGAAAGAGTTGCGACATTGAGAATTTTGAAGCCATGTGTCAAACGCGATGCGCGTTCTGTGTCTAACGTGATGTGTGTTCCTGTGTATAATATTGTATAATACAATTATCGGCCTCCTGTATAGTTTAATTCCATTTAATGTTTTTAGCAGTCGAATTTCATGTAACTATATTTATAGACTTTTTTTTTATGATTTCACTATTTATATCCAATTTCATATCATAAATATTGTAATAATTTACTATTTTTAAGCAGTTATTTAATCCTCGCCAATAGACCGAGAGAGAGAGCCCTTCGATGGCAAGCATTCTTCAATTAGGCAATCCTGCCATATAGACCCTTAAGTAGCTCCTGTTGTTTTTGCAAATAAATGATATGTGACGAGCAGCAAAAATTATTTTAATATGTATATCAAAATGTAATTAAAATCCGTATATAGGGTATATAGATTGTTGCTCTTTAAATTTGAATATGAACGAGCCCTATACAAATCTTATGTTAATTATTTTATTATTATTATTTATAAATATTAAAAGAGTATAGGTCAGTTGTCCGCAATATATAAACTGTGCTTTGCTGTAAATGTTATAAATTGTAAGTGTTAAATGATATACAGAATCTGTGATATATTCAACTTGTGTAATTGTGTAACGTAAATTTTATAGTATTAAAAGTCTCGCCTCTGTTTTAATATTGTATTATGGCTGCACAGTATGTTACTTTTATGAACACACTGCAAGAGCGTGTCCGCTGTTTTAAAAGCGTCGTTTCCAAAATAAAGTCATAATAATTATATATAATAGTATGCAATAGAAACAGCAAATCATTTTTAAGATTATAAAACATCACCTTTATTTTCATTGTCATTCGTATTTATACAGGCTGTACAAACAATTGAAATTAAGAAGAACCATTTTTAAATATTTTTTAGCGAACAACTTTTAAAGGTCGTCAGAAAAGGGTGAATTTATTTAGCTTAAATATTTTTCCGAACGCATCTAGGCGAATGAGAAAATAAAAATAAAATTTTAATGATGAACGTAAACAGTGTAGGGGAACGAAGAGCGTAATAAAATACATACTTATTAGTTAATTTACATTTTTCGTGCCCAAAAATATAATTATATTTTTATTCGAAATCACCATTATTTGCGGTCGGAGGTTCGCTAAACAAGATATAAAAAAAGTCTCGCCTAAACATCTTCAATTGATTAGTGAAATTATGCCTATTTTATTTTTTTAACTACTTTCCTCATAGGCAATTAAGCTTTTGCTTGATAGTTCAGCCGTTTTTATGTGTGATAACAGAACCTAAATCGAGGTAAGGCTAGGCCTAGCCTAGCAGCGCTGGATATTCTAATGTTTTCGGCGCCTACGATATATCTTCTCACGACCTATCGCAAAATCAAAATGAAAAATTCATCCGCATTTATTTTTTGTGTGGAACACAAAAAAATCAAATTTCAGTCTTATTTTACTTTTTTTTTTCATTCTTAGGAATGTCTAAATTCAGTTAAACTAGCAATTCCGTATTATATTTATAAATCTTTATAACCATTATACAAAAATTAGATTTTTCTTAAAAACTGAAATTTTGCCGGGAATGGGGCTGTATGGTTTCACATTCCTTGACTTATGTTATGGAATGAAACTTCGTCGATTTCTCGAAACATTGTTTCTATTTCTTTAATCATGTCGAAGACGGGTTGAGAAACATATATTAAGCTGTCGCCAACATAATCTTTCAACTTCGTCAGTTTGGAAACTGCAGTTGATGTTGGCGTTACGAGTGTGAAGGCAAGGCAAAGGTCACATTGGGATTGATACTTCTTTTCGAAACACAGTATCCGGCTAAGTAGTAAAGACTGTTAAGTTCAGACACACTATTTGTATTTAAGTACCGATACGCATCCTAATGGTTAAATTGCCTATTTAACTCTCTGTTAGATTTATCTGGTATCCATAGGGGGAAACTAAACCAATGAAGAGGGTTACCATTACCATTAATTAAAATACGTCGGGTCTTCAGTCTTAGTTAATTAATAATGTGACGAATTAACAGTAATTGAAAAAAATTCTAATTCATTCCAATAATTTACGCGAGTAGGCCTATGGAATTTACGCGAGCACACACGCGCGCAAATATTCGATTATATATAAATTCTGATATGCTGTCCAATTATAAAATATAATTAAGTGTGTGAAATTAATATGCATTGTACGTAACACATATACTTTGCATGTGTTCATCGGGAAGATTATGACACAAAATGGACGGTGTGTACCACGTGACTTTCGAAAACCAAGGAGCGGAATGTCGCAACTCTTTATATATATGGCTTTGATTGTAACTAGAGTCTCTATAGGAACTCTAATTGCAACCTGATTGTAACTGAACAGACTGTAAATTACGACATGGAGCAGGATTCGATGGGTAATTTATATTATGTTGGTATTATATCGTTTAACGATTTATGAAATCTTAGATAGTTTTCAATAAGGATAAAAGTAGTTTTTATTAAATGGTTTTTTTTAATTTATATATTCACTAATGTTTTTAAGCAGCCAACTTTACTTTTTGCATTATGGTTCTGATGTAATAATTATTTTTAAAGAAAATATGAAACTTGACCTATTCTGCATAGAAATAATTATTTACATATAAATTATTTTTTATTTAATTTGATATAATATATGAATTAAACTCAGTTATTATTATTTGCTTTAACCTCAAAGGTCCGCCTCTAGTTATTGTGTTAATTGCATTCTTATCTAAGCCATCAAGTTATGGAACTGCACAATCGTGAGTTTTTTTTTTCAACATATGCATTTATAAACATTTCACCTTTATCGATTTTGTTTTAATTTTCTATGTTCGTTAGCCCTTTAATTGATTCGCAATAAATTCATTCAATGTCTTCTTTGTTGGTAACATAATTTAAACCAGTTTATTTTTGTTATTACCAATATTGATGTCAGTGTTTTTTTTTCGTTTGTTTTAGGTGTTGGCTAGATACATCAACAGATATTATCTGGGCCTTTGTCACGGTCATCCTTTTAGTGATTGCTGTAGGTATTTTTGGACAATAATGAAGATGACGACAACGCTGACAATGATAATAATATTGATGTTAATGAATAAAAATAATCATAATCATAATTTGTTTGAATAGAGAATAATTATATTACTTGAATTTTGTAAATCCATGATAAACTACCGTATACGATAACTACAATTCAGTAATATATGGTGACGCAAAATTACACAGCACTGCTCTTGTGTACGACTGTGTCATCGATAACTCCATTGCGTCATATTGACGACACTTGTTTCTTTCGAAGGGAAACATATTCATTCTATTGGCTGTTATCAAGACGTTCGTGAGCCTTAAAGTAAATGCGAGCAAAAGCAGGAAAGAACGGATGAGGTACGGTATGTTTGCAACGGCACATAATTGAGTAAGAATTTGGAATGAATTAGTCAATCATCAGCATTATTATCAAAATTGGTATTACAGTAATACATCATTCGCATACTCAACATCAACATTTATTTATTTTATTTTATAACATCATTATCAACACTTCTGTAATTCTGTTAAAATCGTGATCCTCATCCTCAACATTACCATGACTCTTTTCCTCGTTATCATCATCATCTTTATCTTCCCTGTCATCGTCATCATCATCATCATCACCATGATCATAATTATCGTTATCATTATCACTATCATCTTCAAAATGATTTATCATCATAATCATCATATAAAATCGGGCACACACTGCGTCGTGCGAGTTTTTTTAATTATATAATTTATATAGCGCCTATCACAATCCGCAGATTATACAAGGCGTTGGCATCATTATTTCCCTGGTCACTGGATACTGAGTTGGCAGAACCGCACATTGTGCAACCTCTGCTCCCTGGGGAGTATCCTTGGTCATTGCTGCATTTACGCTCACGACCCATACATTCAATGCCATACCATATCCTACCAGGTACCCATTTATACTCCTGTGTGGCTAGAGGCAAACGTAAGTAAAAGTGCCTTGCCCAAGGAAACAAGCAATGCGACGAGCATCGGTCTCGATCTCACGATCAGAAATCCAACACCTTTACACGCTGCGCCACACGCTTGACGACGCGACGCCGTCTACTGATTGTCGATGGCAAATTGAGCGGAATGTGAAAACGATCCGATGCGTGCGGCTCCGACGTGTGCGTTGCGTTCTCCGGAGTCGGTCCAGTGTGTACCCGGAATAGTATAGGGCCTATACACAGACAGATAGAACCGTCAATATTTTAATTATTTGTAGAAACAGTATTCGTGCGGTCTTATTGATGATACCATTGATGGGTTTGACCTGGGTATTTGGATTGATTGCATCATTTGGCGATACGATTTTTTTCACATACATGTTCGTGATCTTTAACTCATCACAGGTAGGTACTATTTCTTTTCAACTTTTCATCACTTATCATCATATTGTATCAGTTGCACACTGTCTCCCTCAGTGGCGCATTTAGACTTTTTGAAATGGGGCTGATGAGAGGGGGTGAATGGGGAATACTATTGTTATTAGGCCTATTATCTTCTCTTTTTTTTTTCTTTTTTTTTTTGAGATTTCAGGGGAGCGGAGGGCGTAATAGAAATAAATACAAAAACAGCCTTTTATGAAATTTTCATCTTTTCGTAGCGGAGGGTGCGCTAATTGGCCAAAAATACAATTTTATTTTGATTCAAAATCACCAATCCTGCCGGTCGGAGAGTTCGCTAAACAAGGAATAAAAAAAAGTCTCGCCTAACTGTTAATTTCAGAACGTATTCAATTGTAATTTTATAATGTCAATGACTGTACACGCAAAATACACTCAGTCGGTCTTTAAATTTGGAGGAATCTTATATAATCCACTTTCTTAGGACTTCATTCTATTACGTTAAAAAACATGTTTGTTGAGAAATTATTTAGATATGTTATTCTTTGCAGGGGATATTCATTTTCTGTCAGCTTATAGTATTCAATGATGAGGTAAGTAGGCCTATAAAGTCGAAGTGTTGAGAAAAACACCTCTGCCGCAGTGGTGGCGCACGGTTCTAAAACACTTATAAGATCTTTGATGCCCACACAGATTAATAGGGGATGATGTGAAAGTTATGGATGATGGCCTACCATAGTTTCTACTCACAATCAAAAATGTATAACCTTTGCAATGTCTTTCCTTTATAAAATCTCATATTAAATTACATTATGATGGCGGGCAGATTCACTCATACACTGTCACAACTAAACTAAGGCACCAGGGGATCATCTTTTTCTCACTGAATCTGTCGAGCCTCCTTCTGAAGGTGCTTCAATTCTACTACCTTCGAAATCTAAGTTACCGACCTTTATGCACATTTTAATAATAATAATAATAATAATAATAATAAATAATAATAATAATAATAATAATATGGCCAATTATTATTATTTATATTGAAATGAGGCTGAAGGTGGGTTAGGCCTACTATTATTATTATCTTATTTTTGGAGATTTCAAGGGAGCGGAGGGCGTAATGAAAATAAATACAATAAATGTTTTTAATGAAATTTCCATTTTTCCGTAGCGGAGGGTGCTCTAATTGGCCAAAAATACAATATTATTTTTTTTCAAAATCACCAGTTTTGGCGGTCAAAGGGTTCACTAAACAGGTATAAAAAGGTTATTTTAGCGTGTATTTTCTGATACTTTGTCATCCCTTCCATTTGAGACGTTTGAAAATAACAATATCGATGTAAACGGTAATCACATTGTGAAACGCGTTAAAATAACCAAAATACGGTTAATATTCACTCGAATGTTACTACAATTATATCACATCTATTCTATATTATTATATATAAATATTTAATATTGTACCGCAGATTCGCCGACTTTATTTCCAGTACTACAAACGAAATGTATCAATACCAACGGTTTCCCGACATGAACGAAACCACAGAAGGGAGGGCAGGACCAGCACAGTTCAGGTATGACGTCATGTTATATAACATGTGCGTCCATTGGTTGATCATCATCATCATTATCATCACCATTACTACCTGAACTATTATTACAGTAATTTCTGCTTTCTCACCAACTCTATCACGATTTACACCATGTATTTTGTTTCAGATACCGCCAATGAGAAGACATTTTAAGATAGGCATGTATATTATGTATTCGTTTCTAATTAGTTCAGTAGAATAAATAATAGAATTACTCATGTATCCAAGGAGGTTGATGTTTGTATGTATTATTTGAACTTGTATCATTAGTCAACCCATGAGAGTCCCACCCTAACTAGAACCGATGATGATGATGACATTGATGATGATTATGATGATTGTGATGACGTCAACAACGCGGACAACGATTATGACGACGATGGTAATGATAATGGTGTTGATGGTGAAGATGATGTTGATGATGATGATGATGATAATGATGGTGTTGATGATGAGGACGATGACAATAATAGTGATGATAATAATAATAATAATTATTATTATTATTATAATTATAATATAACAATAACAAAAAACATTTACATCACGTGCTAAAGCTAAAAAAGATATATTGTGACCAACAGAGGGAACTGTAATAATAACTGTTAAAAGAAATGAAAGAAGAGTATAAATTATAATTGAAGGAAAACAAATCCTGATGATTGCTAATACTATATATATGACTTTTCCACAGGTTTAATACATGCTTGGTGAAGTGCAAGAATTTCATTAAAAGGACGAGAACTAAGTGTGGGTGGTCAGGAGCCGCTTAAAACTCTCTCGGTAGATGGAATGCAAAGGGGGGGGGGGGAACAATCTTTCAGAACCGGTGCAAAAAATTAGGGATTTAAAGAGATTGTTATACTGTACTTAAGCATAAGAGCCTAAGTATAACAATCGCTAAAAAGTACAGATTTTACCTCAAAGGACTGCGTTTTCTCCCACCTATAACGCTCTTCCCTTTACCCCACCCACTGGAGCTACACCTTTTAAAAACCTACATGATACATAGCAATATCAATGACACTGTATGTGTTCTGCATTGTTAATAGGGAGCCTTTGGAATCACTATGTGTATGTTACAATGTACCGACTTGGTGAAATCCGTATGCTTAATTCTATGTGCTGTCTGTGAGCATCACTGGTACGAACGTGACGGAATCCAGTTTTGCTTTAACTGGTGCTACCAATATGTAGAATGTCTTCTTTTAATTATTATGTATTATTTGAAGCCGAATTAAATGATAATTTACTGTACTATATTTAATATGGGATACTATTTTTAATATTCTAATTGTGTAGATACGGTAAGCTTGATATGAAGCTCTTTACAAGTGTATGTTCTTTGTGTGGTTTATTTTTGTATTTTGATTTTCTTTTCTTTTTGGTATTTTTTATCATGTAAAGCGCATTTGAGCATGATTTATCATGAATTATAAATGTGCTTAATAAATAAATGAGAAAAAGCCAAATATAAGGCTATTTACTTT